>NW_025048164.1:242500-255000 GCF_018831695.1 Puntigrus tetrazona
ACTGTAAACTGTTGCTCAGCGTCTGTTTCAGGGTTGTTTTAGTATAATTGAGATACTATTGCAAATCATATTTCAAATTTTTTTTTTTGTAATGAACTTTTTAGTCGTTTTGATGCATTGACTCTAGCAACTATTATAACATCACGTTTACATTTTCATCAGAAAATGTTTGTGTCTAGTTTCTAATTTCTACCACTTTTTAAAAATAAAAATACAAAAAAAAAAAAATAAATTTAAACAACAACATAATAAATAAAAATGGGAATTGTTGCCTGAACTAATAGCAGAAATAAAATATTACTATACTATTAAAATATTTTTATTTGATGTTTTTGTTGCATAATTTATTATCATTTAAATAATGTTATATACAATATTACTAGTGCTGTCCAACGATTAACATCCAAAATCAGTTTTTGTTTACATCATAAAATATACAATATTTATTATGTACATAAATACACATATTTATTTATATTTATATATATATATATATATATATATATATATATATATATATATATATATATATATATATATATATATATATATATTCATATACATTCATAAAGTGATATTATTTTATAACTATATATGTATATATATGTATATAGTTATAAAATAATATCACTTTTATGAATGCCTATATGCATGTAAATATTTAAAATATACATGCATGTTTGTATATTTATTATATATATATATATATATATATATATATATATATATATATATATATATATATATATATATAATAATAAATATACACAGTCAGCACGCTAACTTTTTATTTTTGATATGGATATCATTTGGCAGCACTGTATATTGCTGAAATCATGCATTATATGTAATGCATTTATTATTATTATTGCAGTTTATTTCATTTAACCCTGCTCTAGCTTGCGTGATGTTGATTTAAATGCCATTTCTGCTGCAGTAGCGTCTTTTAAACTAGATGGAAAAACACCTTTAGATCTTTACACCTTTGTCAGACTCGTTATCGTCTCTTGACTGTCATGTCTCCCTGTTCAGCTGCCATCGCGATCGCCGTCATTCTGGGCTTAGCCATCATCGTCCTGCTGGTCGTCATCGCCTGCTGCCTCCTGAAGGGGAAGAAGCGCAGGAACAAACATCAGCACGTGGCCGTCAACGGCGGTCACGTTCACACCTACGAGGATTCGGAGAAACTCGTCTACAACAGCACGACCAAACCCGTCTGAGCCGTGTGGAAAAAATCATTTTGTATATGCAATGTTTGATTTCTTCAGTGGTTTGTTCGGAGGAGACAGGCTGGTAACTGTGCAGAGAGGTCGTTTGACTCGATTATTTTAAGTTTGAAACCGCTTTTTTCTTATTTCTGTCTTTTATGTGTTGGCTTCTTGGATTCTGCTCAGGGGTGAATATGTTGCAATAGCGAATGATAAATCCGGTTTTTAACGAGCACGAAAAAACGAAAACAAGATTGAACCATGTGCTTTAATTTTTGCGGAGACTGGATTTTGTTTCGTTGAGTTTTTATTTGAAATGCTGCCTCTCATCGGTTAATTTTAAAGACGTGTGAACATACTATCTAGAAATTACTTTTATATTTTAGTTTGAGATATGAGATATTGATTTATGGCTGTTTGTGTAAACTCGTTTTTGTTTTTTTCCCCCTATTAGCTACATTACCAGTTTTATTTTGCTTTTTTAAAATGTTATTTTTTATTATTATATAGTGTTTTATTATTTATTTTTCTTTCGTAAGCTGATGTTTTACATTCAGAAATGACATTTATGGTGAAAAATCATATCCCCACAATGCAAATTTGTACATAGACTTTTTTTTGTGTATCTAAAACTTGCCTGATGTCTAAACTATTAGTCCTGGACAGTATCAATAAAACTAATATGTACAGACGGTGTGTTTTTATTTTATTTTTTAACTTTTATTTTATTTTATAGACACATTTTGTGCTATTATTTGACCCGCAGATGGCGCCATTTATTTATTTTTTTTTAAATCTACAGGTCCACAAAAATTCTTCTTTACTGAGAAGACTAGTGTTACTAGTTAAAAGTTTGGGTTTCGATGTATAGTTTAGTTAAGCTAGCAACAACAAAACAAACGGGACAACGTGTTTTTGCGAGTTAAGGCGACAACGGTTTTTATATAGATTTTTTCTCTCCGTTTGAGAAAGTCTTTATCGTCCTACACGATTTCAGAACGTATTTTTTTGTAAATAAAGAACTTTACATATCTTACCTCATATACAGACAGAAATCACACAGCAATCTCTAAAAAGACGGTTTCTCAACCGCTACAATCTGTAACTCATAGTCGACTGTGATTGGTCCATCCTTATCAGCGCTGAGAAAAGTAACACGTACCACAACTGCTCGTTTAATCACTCGTTAATTTGCTTAACTAAACAAAAACATTTAACTTTTTCTTAGTAGTTAAAACCATAGATATATATGCGTCTATATATTCGTATATCTATGGTTAAAACTATATAACTGAGTTGACGTCTGATAAAATTTAAAGAGTTAGCTTTTTTTTTTTTGATAAATGTTAATATATAAGTTTGTAGATGGACATGGCATTAATAACAAAAACGTTTGTTTTTATACAAATAGAAAACATTTACTTAAGTATATTTAAGAAACGCACATATATTTGCAAATGCAAATATCTTAAAATACGCATTAAAGACTCGTGATTGGTCCATCATCCCAGCGCTGAGAAAAGTAACACGCATACGTCACGCACGGCGAACAGCGCGTTTTGCTTCGTCGTTATACAATAATTAGCATTCGAACAAAAACACTGACATTTCCCGCATATATTGACTTAAAACCGCGAGATGAACATTAAAAAACGTAAACGTTTTTGTTCCGACTTTTACAACAAGTCTTTGTGTGGCTAAGCCCCGCCCACCCGGAGTCTGGAGTTTCTGCGGTTTAATGCAGCGGTGTTTGAGTTCAGACTGAAGTCAGTCAGTGCAGCTGAATGTGAAATGATCCCTCAGACCTGCAGCCGGGGAAAATAACATACACATAAATGTCTGTGAGGTGCGAATGACCTGCAAACGCCTTAAATAACGAGGAACTCGGCCGGTAAGCGTTTAGTCTCCGTTTAAAGACTGTATTGTTTGTGGTGCGTAAACGCGTAAAGTAACTGAAAAACTAGATTAAAATTAACGCCACGCTGTGTTTTTTAGTTTTTAAAGACACTCTGCGTGCATTTGATGAATTTTCTCTGTGTTTTTGCTGTCCTCGTGTGTTGTTTTGTTGGCAAACTTTGCTGGAAGTTTGCAGACGCTTGATGTTAATAATAACGTTAACGTTTTTATTATTAGCTAAAATGTAAACAGTGTCACAACGACCTTCAGGGGATGGCATCAAGATACTCATTTAATGCAAAACATCTTTAAAACGACAAAAACATATAAATCGGGCTTAATTGCATATATGTTTCTTTGCTAATTACTTTTCGTTTTTATAAATAAAGGCTATTTAGTGGAGTAAACTCAATAAAGCGAGTTGCAGCATGGATGAAAACAAGTTTTTCAGATCCATTTTTAGTTCTGCTTTCTTGGTTCTTCAAAGCAGATGGTTTTCCTTTAAAACCCACTCTGGAACCTTTAAAGTTGCTGTTAAACTTGGATTAAAACCACATGCATTCAGATATAACCTTAAATTTTTTTTTTATCATTCATCAGCTGTTTTTTCCCACCGGTTTGATTCATCTCAAGGTGCTTTTGTAAGGAGAGCGTCTGTCTCTTTGATGAACAAATGATGGGGTGTTGATTTACAGAAACAGTTGTGCGTCTCGTCTTTTGGACAGGACTCCTAAACGATGCTCGCGTCGGTCCAGCGTGGTTATGGATGACATGACACTTTGCAGCATTTCCCACAAACGTGGAAAACTTGGAAGCATACGGGATTTTGTTTTCCAGGCCCGGAAAGGTCACGGAAATTAACGAAAGCCTAAAAATTAGAGCGAAAGCCAGTCCTTGCCCGCTAAACGTAATTGAATCAGCTGTCGAAGGTAATTGCGACCCTTTTAATTATCGCAGGTGTGGCGTGCTTTCCATCCAATCGGAGAGGAAAGCCCACTTGTGACCCCTGATTTCCAAGAATGCCATCAAAATGATGCAAGACATTAACATGAACTCAATTGCAGATGCGTAGAATGGAATTGCATGGAATTGCGCGGATGTGAACTCACAATTCCAATAAAAATATTTTTCCTAGATGGCGAAAAACGCGATAATTGCAAAAAGATGCAAGGCATCAACATCACAGCCGCAGCTTTAGGTTTAGAAAAATGCAAAAGTTAAAGTTAAAATTGCAATTAGCTCTTTATTTTTTAACTCTAATTATTTACTCGCCCGAGAGCGTGTTAGTCGAGTGACTTAGTCGTTGACTTTCGTTCTCCATTCATTCGGTTTCCCAGCACTGCAAACTCTCGTAATCGGACACGCCAGAAGTTTCTAGACGGGGGTCAGAGTTCTGCTTTGACCTTGTCAGGGTTAAAGGAACCCAAGGGACCGCCGCTTCTGGGGTTATTTGTCCGAGTGGACGTTTAACAGCTGAACGCCGGGGAGAGATTTATGGATCTCCAAGAAGAAGCTCTTTGTCCGTCCTTTGTGACGGAGCTCCAGGGCTTCGAGAGAGTTCAAGTTTAAGCCTTTCTAGGAAAATGAGCTTTTAGGTAGATTTTAATATACTTTATACGCGTTAGTATTTTATAATCATGGTTGTACAATATAATATTTGGCATTTATTGGATAAATAGAAGTTACTGATAAATTGCGAAGGCAAATATATTCGCCAATATTTAGCTTTTTTTAATTATTACATTGGACGTTTTTCAGAATAGACATTTTTCTAATTATTTAATTTAATTTAGTGCATTTTATAAACCAATATTTCGCCCGGTCTGATATATTGGCCAATATTTGGCTTTTTCTTTCTCAAAATACTGATTCATTTTATGACGTAGATTTTATTTAATTAGATTTATGCCAGTATTTGGCGTTTTGCCCATTAGCCGATTTCTTTCTTTTAACGCATTTATTAATTTTCGAATTATTTCGTTCTAATTTGGAGGTTTTACGTTTTCTGTGCAACATGCATCATTTATTATCTTTTAAATAAACAAGTGTCAAATGACATATCGGTCGTCGGGCCGTCTTTTAGTCTAAGACATCGGTATCGTCCATCAAAAAAACACATCAGTCAATCATAAATTTCATGGTATTTGTAACATGTAGAAACATAGCATTACCATATCTGAGAAAATAGTGCTGTTTTGGTACGCTTCGACTTTTTTGGTTAGTGTTTTGATTTTCAATTACGTTCTTTGCTTAATATAGCCTGAAGTTTATAAAGCCAGTGGAAAATTACTCTATTTTTAAACTCTCCGCGTTCTGTACCAGTTGGGAATTCTTCAAAAAGTGGGACGTTTATGTGACTTTTAGACATTTTATGAATTTGGAGTGTTCCCAAGATCAATAAGCGTAATCATGGGGTCGTTTCGGGAGACCGGAGCCTCTAGATTAATATCTGTTTGTTTGAGGTGCATGCGAAGAGGGAAGCTGCATGAAATGTGTTTCTGCTTTTCTTCAGGAAACAATCGTTGA
This sequence comes from Puntigrus tetrazona, assembly GCF_018831695.1. NCBI lineage: Eukaryota > Metazoa > Chordata > Actinopteri > Cypriniformes > Cyprinidae > Puntigrus > Puntigrus tetrazona. The sequence continues at coordinate 248,131 of NW_025048164.1, forward strand.
CCAATTTGGCAGCTGGTGCGGGTCCGTGTGTGTGTGTGTGTGTGTGTGTGTGTTTATTTAAAGCGCTCACTGGGTGTTCAGATGGTCTTATCCCACCATCCCTAAACCGCTTGTAAAGAAAAGGAATTTAGCGTGCAATTTGCAGAAGATGAATGAGATTTAGCGCATACTGAGAACCAGGCGATGCATACTGAGATGGAGATCGATGTTGCCTGAGATATAAAGAGCTGTGCATTGTCTTCACGAAGCGCTTGTTTAATTAGAAATGAATAAAGCTGTTTGCATCGAAGCCGCTTTGTTTAGCTATGAGTCGAGATGATTCTAGTTGGTTTTTGACCATGCAGGGAATGGAAGGTCAAGTCTAGTTAGTGTGCAAAGACCGTTCGAGATGAAGACGAGTTTGTTCGTTTCTTCATCAGATCTGGAGAAATGCAGCATTGCTCCGCTTGCTCTGCAGTGAATGGGTGCCGTCAGAGTAAGAACAGCTAAACGGCTGATTAAAAAGCAATCATTTAAAGGGTCAGGGTTAGAGCCTCCATAGACGGCAACACGACCGAAATGGTCCAGGCCCAGAAACGTAGTAAAAACATTGGTAAAACAGGAAGTGACAGGATACAAAAAAATTGAATAAATAAAATGATTTACTCCACCAATCTTCCAGCATTTTGAAGAGTCCTTAAAAAGGCTTTTGATGTAATACGTGTTGTTTGCGGTTAGGTGTACGTGTTGTAAAACTCTTCAAAATTTCTGTTGAGTGTCAGATAGCTCTCAGATTTCATAAAAATATCTTAATTTGTGTTCCGAAGATGAACGAAGGTTTGGAACGAGTCGTTAATGACAGTATCTTCATTCAGGCTCGAACGAATCCTTTAACTTCCATCGGTTAACACCTTGATAGTACTCAATACGAGTACATGATAACTCTTCCTCCAGCTCTTTCTCCCGCTGTCCAGTCACATTTGTTCAGAGTCTGGTCTGTGCAGATGTCTCTCCCGATTCAGACCAGAACACTTTTCCCTGGAAGCAAGCGTTATAACGGATTATCGACTCGTCTTTGAGTTAAAAAAGTCTTAATGGCGGATTAGTTTGGTCTTCTACGGATGTTAACCGATGGACCGGAGGGCTGTGGATTATTCAATCCTTCCCTCGTTCACTTCCATTGCTGAGACCCCGACGCAATGCTGCTTTTCTCCAAATCTGACGGAGGAACAAACTCGTCTGTTTTGGACTACTGTCCGTCTCTCTGAAACGTTGAAGCTTGTTGCCAAGATAAACTGCTGAAATAATAAAAAGCGTATCTCTCAGCGAAGCGTTTGGTTCCTCGGGCCCGTGTCGGTTTACTCCGGTCCTCCCGAGGGGTCCGCGGCGGAAGAGGAGGGAGTATTTTTAGGGAGCCTTTGGCTTTCGGAAGCGTTTTAATTGAGGAAGTGATTGTCGCCTTGTGTTTTTAACGGCGTGTGAGAAAGCCGAGGGAATTCGACAGGGAGGCTTACGGCCGACGGCCTTTTTATTTACGGCTGAAGAATAAACACGCGGCGATTAACGAAAGAGTGCTCTGGAGACCGTCGTTGGATTGTGTCTCGTGCGTTTACGAGAGCGAATGTTGATGGTCAACCGTTGTGGATTCATCGGGAAATAAAAGAAGCTGCCTATAAAGTGAACGTGGAGCAGCTCGGGTCGTTAATATTGGTCGCGTGTGTTGGAGAAATTCGTAAGGTCTCTACTTGAACTCGGACGTCGCTGGGGTCTTTCCTCGGAATCGGGAGACTTCGGTAAAAACCTCAATTTAATCGAGAAGGAAATTTGAGATTTTGCGGAGATCTAGATTGTGGGTTTTCTTTGCATTTCTCTTACAGTGCATGCAAACCCAGTTGTATTCTCGAGTCTTAACGCTGGATTAGTTTCATCTTTTGTCTTCTCCAGATGATGGACTGGAGTGAGCGTGATGTTTTTAACGCACTCTCATTCTGACGGCACCCATTCACTGCAGACCAAGATATATTTTTCAGATTGCGTGGGAACCCTTTTCATTTTCACCCGAGAGCTGGTGATGTGATAAATGGAGCTTCACATCGATCTTCTCTCTGGGAGGCTGGAGGATGTTTCCCAATACTTGCTTTTTTTAGCCATCGTTGCAAAATGCTCTTTGGTCGTTGCTTTATTTTGTAAAGCTACATCCTACAACAATTCAGATGGATTCTTAGTAAAGATCATTCATTTTCGGTATTTAGAAATACATTTAGAGCAGAGCAGACTAGGTTTAGGATTATTAGATGATTATTTTCCACCCATGTTGCAAAAAAATCTAAAAGTCAGTAAGGAGTTCTGGAGATCTGGGTTTATATATTTTGCAGATCTGGGTTTATATATTGTGCAACTTAAAATTTCTATCTTGCAGTTCTGGGTTTATATATTGTGCAACTTAAAATTTCTATCTTGCAGTTCTGGGTTTATATATTTTGCAGTTCTGGGTTTATATATTTTGCAGTTCTGGGTTTATGTATTGTGCAGATCTGGGTTTATGTATTGTGCAGATCTGGGTTTATGTATTTTGCAGATCTGTGTTTATGTATTGTGCAGATCTGGGTTTATGTATTGTGCAGATCTGGGTTTATGTATTGTGCAGATCTGGGTTTATATATTTTGCAGATCTGGGTTTATATATTTTGCAGATCTGGGTTTATGTATTGTGCAGATCTGTGTTTATGTATTGTGCAGATCTGGGTTTATGTATTGTGCCGTTCTGGGTTTATATATTGTGCCGTTCTGGGTTTATATATTGTGCCGTTCTGGGTTTATATATTTTGCAGATCTGGGTTTATATATTTTGCAGATCTGGGTTTATATATTTTGCAGATCTGGGTTTATATATTCTGCAGAACTGGGTTTATATATTGTGCCGTTCTGGGTTTATGTATTTTCCAACTTAAAATTTCTATCTTGCGGTTCTGAGTTGATATATTTGGCAGTTCTGGGTTTATATGTCTTCTCCAAAGAATCAGAATTATGGCATAAAGTTTAGATGACCTTTTCGTATTTTTTTGTGATTGCGTTGCAAAAATGGGCTTCCATATTAAACCGATCGAAAGATTTTTTATAACGTTACAAAAGATTTATATTTCAAATAAATAAACTTTCTATTCAAAGGATCCTGAACAATAAAATGCGTCACAGTTTCCACGAAAGTCTAAAGCAGCACAGCTGTCTCCAGCATCGCTACTGCGTTTCTTGAGTAAATCAGCATGAAAACGTTAAAGTCCATGTAAGATGGGTCCATCTGTCTTCAGTTAGAGGACAGATCCCAGACCTGGACGTCAGGGTCAGATTTCGGTGAGCGCGTTTTATCAGCTGTGGGAACAAAAGCTCTCCAGATGGACTTTGAGTCGTGTTCTGAACCAAATGGACATTTACATGCCGGCACACTTCATCTGTTTACGATGCAAAGGACGCATTTGAATAGAACAGAGCAGACCGCAGCCATCGGCGTGTAGAAGCCGCTCTCTGTGAGATCTCTGATCCTGACGCTCCTGCCGCTCGCAAGTGCTCTCCGCACCATTACAGTCAGATTGGTTCAAGATACGGGAAGATGTTTGAGGTCTAAAGAAGCAAGAGGGTTTTTTTGAGAGCCAAAAATGTTTCGCTACTTATCTGAAAATATTAGTTATAATTGTAAAAATAAATAAACTGATACATTTGCATTTGATTAGACCTCCTTTTGTGATTTACCACAATTTTAATAATAATAATAATAATAATAATAATAATAATAATAAAGTCAATAAAACTGCTTTTATGTTTAAAATTAACTTTTGTTGTTGTTTGTTTTTACTTTTTTGGCATATTTTCTCCCTCTTTATTATCTGCAAGTGTGTGTTTTTTTATTTTTTAAATTATTAAAATGTAAAATTATTATATATATATATATATATATATATATATATATATATATATATATATATATATATATATATATATATATATATATATATATATAATTATTTTATTTTTATTATTATTATTTATAATAAAAATATTTTTTAATAATGCACGAAATGCAGGGGAAAAATGCATTTCGTGCATTATTGTTAAAATTGATAAAACATTTTTTTTATCAAATTGATATCCTTTTGTGATTATTTATTACATTTCCAGAAAAAAATTACAATAAAACCAGAATTTCTGGAAAAAAAAATTTATTGTAAAAATTGTAATAAATTATTCAATCTTTACATGTTTATTTATACTTATTGCACATTCCTTTGTGATTTATAATAAATAAGCAATCAAAACTGAATACCGACTAACAATGATATATATGCAATATTATGTTTAAAAATAATTTGGGGAAAAATAAACTAGAATTGGTGGGAAAAAGAACCGATTTCATGACCCCCTGTTTGTGTATTTTCCTGGTTTCCTCGTGTGCACAAGCCATTGCTTTCGCTTTGATCCTGTTGGATTCAGGGCCGGGGTTTTTCGGCTGAAGGGAAACAAACAGTTGTAGTTTCGGTTGGGTTTCAGTGCTAAAGTCCTCGGGCTCTCCTGCGTGCCGTACGTTGGCGAGCGGCTCGCTCCAAACACTGATTGACTCTGTCTGATGGAATGGCTGGAATCTGTGTTTGCCGGCCTGATAAGACGACGGATCCGGGGGCGGCTGGAATGCACTGGCTCAGACGCAGCAGAAACAACCTTAACACAATATTTGTCCAGGACACGCTGGCAGTTCGGAGATCTCGGAACTGCTCGTCAAACAGCGGTTTATTAAATGGATGAAAAGAGTTCATCCTGTCTGTTCGAGTTTGTGTTTTGTTCAAAAGTGCAAACAGTGCATGTAGATGCATTAGGAAATCGGAGGCATATTGGTGGTCACTGTTTCCTTGCTATTCATTTTTTTTTAATAATTATAAATAAAAATATGTTATGGAATATCACAAATGGAAATACAATAATAAGAAGAATAAGAATGCTTGTTGTTATTGTTTTATAAAACCATAATATAATATTACGAAGGAACACACCAATGAATTTATTATTATTATTATTATTATTATTGATAATAATTGATAATAATAATATAATAATAATAATAATAATATATTTTACTATTATAATTTTAGTAATCCATTTGATTAGACAATTTTTATTATTATTAAAATGTATATATATATATATATATATATATATATATATATATATATATATATATATATATATATCCAGAAATATTTTTTAAAAATATTAAAACAATAGCTCAATAATAATAATAATTATTATTATTATTATTATTATTATTAAGCCATCATGAAATATCACAATATAAATTTAATAATAATCGTAATAAGTCAATAATATGTTGTTGTTGTTATTGCTATTATTAATTATAAAGCCATACATCATGAAATATCACTTGAAAATATGTGATTATGATAATAATAATTATGATAATAATAAATATTATTATTATTATTATTATTATTATTATTATTATTATTATTATTATTATTATTATTATTATTATTAAATGAACCCATACATTATGGAATATCCCAAACAAAAATAAGTGTTTCTAAGAAAAAATTAAAATAAAAGGTTTTGCTTACAAACGTTATTTAATCATTTCAGTGGAATCTTTTGCATAAAACATTGTTTTAAGATGATGATAATTTAGTCCAAGCATGTTGTTACAGCACACCTAACTTCAAGACGCTCTGTCAGTGCTGCGTGTGAGTGTGAAGACAGATGTTTGTATTTGTTCAGGTGTTGAGTTTGATGTGTGTGTGTGTGTGTGTGTGTGTGTGTGTTTCAGCGTGTGTGAGGGACATGAGAGAAGAGTCCAGCTGCGCTCACAACAACAGCCTGATGGGAGAAGGTGAGAGCAAGTATATCTGTTAACTCTGCTGGACTTACTGACGACAAACCAGACATACAGCCTCGCAAGTTTGGGGTCAGTAAGACGATAATGTGATGAATGTTCATTTAATTTAATTTGTTCAAATAATACACTTATAGAATCAAAACCATTTGGTCATGCAAAAGGGGGCTAAACAGAACGTTATTTTGTGTATTTGGTGCAATGCGATGTTAATAACATTATTTTCCACATATTGTACTTTATTGTTTCTCCTCTAAGCCCCGCCTCCTGAAACGGGTCGATTTGTGCAAAGCTCATTAACTTAACCCAACGCTCATTTATAGTCGCGTCCTCTTTTGGAAGCACAAACAAAGTAGTTTCTCTTTCACGGCGTCTCCAGAACATGGCGCCCTCAGCAACGCCGCACACAGAATAATAGCCCCGCCCACATAAACCCACTCTGTGATGTAGATAAGTGGGGCGTGTTTAAACGAGTGGTTTTAAGGGGCTGCGACGGTCATAACTTGTTAAGAGATCAAGGAAAGCTTGAAATCACACAGACTGAGTCGGAGAAGCCGGTCGGAGTGTGTGTGTGTGTGTGTGTGTGTGTGTTTATTTGCTCTGGATGTGTGTTTCCGCTCAGCTGTGAGTGCTCTGAGCTCACGCTTGGCCCCCGTCTCTCCTCCGCTCGGCCAAAACAAGTGCGAGAACGTCTGAATCGGATCCAGTTCGTGTGGAAATCTCGAGTAATGGAGAAACCTGATTTTGCTGCAAGTTCCCAAAAGACACTTTTGTGGGTTTCATAGCCATTTGAACACCAGCCTCCTCCTCCTCCTCCTCCTCCTCGTCTCTCTCCAAACACTCGTCTTCTGCTCTTATACTCTCTCGCTTATTTGCGTAAACAAATCCGGGTGCTCTCGGATCGTGGCCTGTTTAGGAGGTGTGGGAGAGTCGGGATGCTCGTCTGGTGGAGCACGGACGAGCGGGCAACTAAAGAGTTGTTTACGAGGCGGGAATAA
>NW_025048164.1:262500-267500 GCF_018831695.1 Puntigrus tetrazona
TTCATAGACTCCTGAAGTTTGTGTAGTTTGTCTGATGTTTTCCGTCAGCAGATATTTCTGTCTCAGTGTAATGAGAGGGTGGATGGTGTGACTCCTGATATTTCGAGCAGCTACTAAATACTCAGTCGACACACACCATTTATGTTTTTGCCTCCAGCTCAGTGAATAGCAGCAGTGTTTCTCAAAGACTCATGAACTCCTGTGTGTTGTTATGAGCAGCTCAAAGACACTTAAAAGACTCTGAATATGAATTATTTTCATATTTGAAGACTACAAACTCTCTGAGAGTGTCCGAGTCTGGGCGAGTGTCCGAGTCTCTGGCGAGTCCTCGGGAGTGTGCGGAAGTCGCGGGAGTGCTGGAGTGTGCAAGTCTGTGTCAGTCTGAGGGAGTGCGGGAGTGTCGAGAGTCTTGAGGAAGTGCTGGAGTGTGCGGGAGTCTGAGTCAGTCTGAGGGAGTGCGGGAGTGTGCGAGAGTCTGAGGGAGTGCGGGAGTGTGCGAGAGTCTGAGGGAGTGCTGGAGTGTGCGAGAGTCTGAGGGAGTGCGGGAGTGTGCGAGAGTCTTGAGGGGAGTGCGGGAGTGTGCGAGAGTCTTGAGGGAGTGCGGGAGTGTGCGAGAGTCTTGAGGAGTGCGGGAGTGTGCGAGAGTCTTGAGGGAGTGCGGGAGTGTGCGAGAGTCTTGAGGGAGTGCGGGAGTGTGCGAGAGTCTGAGGGAGTGCGGGAGTGTGCGAGAGTCTGAGGGAGTGCGGGAGTGTGCAAGCCTGCGAGAGTCTGAGGGAGTGCGGGAGTCTGAGTCAGTCTGAGGGAGTGCGGGAGTGTGCAAGTCTGTGTTAGTCTGAGGGAGTGCGGGAGTCTGAGTCAGTCTGAGGGAGTGCGGGAGTGTGCGAGAGTCTGAGGAAGTGCTGGAGTGTGCGAGAGTCTGAGGGAGTGCGGGAGTGTGCGAGAGTCTGAGGGAGTGCGGGAGTGTGCGAGAGTCTTGAGGAGTGCGGGAGTGTGCGAGAGTCTTGAGGGAGTGCGGGAGTGTGCGAGAGTCTTGAGGGAGTGCGGGAGTGTGCGAGAGTCTTGAGGGAGTGCGGGAGTGTGCGAGAGTCTTGAGGAGTGCGGGAGTGTGCGAGAGTCTTGAGGAGTGCGGGGAGTGTGCGAGAGTCTGAGGGAGTGCGGGAGTGTGCAAGTCTGTGTTAGTCTGAGAGTGCGGGAGTCTGAGGTCAGTCTGAGGGAGTGCGGGAGTGTGCAAGTCTGTGTTAGTCTGAGGAGTGCGGGAGTCTGAGTCAGTCTGAGGGAGTGCGGGAGTGTGCGAGAGTCTGAGGAAGTGCTGGAGTGTGCGAGAGTCTGAGGGAGTGGGGAGTGTGCGAGAGTCTGAGGGAGTGCGGGAGTGTGCGAGAGTCTGAGGGAGTGCGGGAGTGTGCGAGAGTCTTGAGGGAGTGCGGGAGTGTGCGAGAGTCTTGAGGGAGTGCGGGAGTGTGCGAGAGTCTTGAGGGAGTGCGGGAGTGTGCGAGAGTCTTGAGGGAGTGCGGGAGTGTGCGAGAGTCTTGAGGAGTGCGGGAGTGTGCGAGAGTCTTGAGGGAGTGCGGGAGTGTGCGAGAGTCTGAGGGAGTGCGGGAGTGTGCAAGTCTGTGTTAGTCTGAGGGAGTGCGGGAGTCTGAGTCAGTCTGAGGGAGTGCGGGAGTGTGCAAGCCTGCGAGAGTCTGAGGGAGTGCGGGAGTGTGCGAGAGTCTGAGGGAGTGCGGGAGTGTGCGAGAGTCTGAGGGAGTGCTGGAGTGTGCGAGAGTCTGAGGGAGTGCGGGGAGTGTGCGAGAGTCTGAGGAGTGCGGGAGTGTGCGAGAGTCTTGAGGGAGTGCGGGAGTGTGCGAGAGTCTTGAGGGAGTGCGGGAGTGTGCGAGAGTCTTGAGGAGTGCGGGTGTGCGAGAGTCTTGAGGGAGTGCGGGAGTGTGCGAGAGTCTTGAGGAGTGCGGGAGTGTGCGAGAGTCTTGAGGAGTGCGGGAGTGTGCGAGAGTCTGAGGGAGTGCGGGAGTGTGCGAGAGTCTGAGGGAGTGCGGGAGTGTGCGAGAGTCTGAGGGAGTGCGGGAGTGTGCGAGAGTCTTGAGGAGTGCGGGAGTGTGTGAGAGTCTTGAGGGAGTGCGGGAGTGTGCGAGAGTCTTGAGGGGAGTGCGGGAGTGTGCGAGAGTCTGAGGGAGTGCGGGAGTGTGCAAGTCTGTGTTAGTCTGAGGGAGCGGGAGTCTGAGTCAGTCTGAGGGAGTGCGGGAGTGTGCAAGTCTGTGTTAGTCTGAGGGAGTGCGGAGTGTGCGAGAGTCTGAGGGAGTGCGGGAGTGTGCGAGAGTCTGAGGGAGTGCGGGAGTGTGCGAGAGTCTGAGGGAGTGCGGGAGTGTGCGAGAGTCTGAGGGAGTGCGGGAGTGTGTGCGAGAGTCTTGAGGGAGTGCGGGAGTGTGCGAGAGTCTTGAGGGGAGTGCGGGAGTGTGCGAGAGTCTTGAGGAGTGCTTGGGGTGTGTGCGAGAGTCTTGAGGAGTGCGGGAGTGTGTGAGAGTCTGAGGAGTGCGGGAGTGTGCGAGAGTCTGAGGGAGTGCGGGAGTGTGTGAGAGTCTTGAGGAGTGCGGGAGTGTGTGAGAGTCTTGAGGGAGTGCGGGAGTGTGTGAGAGTCTTGAGGAGTGCGGGAGTGTGCGAGAGTCTTGAGGAGTGCGGGAGTGTGCACGAGAGTCTTGAGGAGTGCGAGGAGTGTGCGAGAGTCTTGAGGGAGTGCGGGAGTGTGCGAGAGTCTTGAGGGAGTGCGGGAGTGTGCGAGAGTCTGCGGGAGTGTGCGAGAGTCTGAGGGAGTGTGCGAGTCTGTGTGAGTCTGGGAGTGCGAGTCTGGGGAGTCTGAGGGAGTCTGTACTAGTCTGGGGAGTGTGCAAGAGTCTGAGAGTGCGGGAGTGTGAGAGTCTGCGGGAGTGTGCGTGTCTGTGTGAGTCTGTGGGAGTGAGAGAGTCTGGGGGAGTCTGTGAGTGTGCGAGTGAGCATGTGTGAGAGCGTGTGTGTGTGAATGAACTTGTGTGTGAGTGTATGTGTGAGTGCGCTTGTGTGTGTGTGTGTGTGAGACATTGTGGGTGTGAATATAGGTGTGTCTGGGCTGTAGGAGTGTTCAACGCTGACACACATTAATCAGATCTGCTTCTGCTTCCCTGAGGTGAGCGGCACGATTAGAAATATCAGGAAACTTCAAAAGGAACACAGCCGTGTGTTTGATCGCCTCAGGTGAGGAATATTTCTAGAGCTGCTTGTTTTCTGTGCTGTTAGACAGACAGACTGTGGCTTTTTACATCTGTTTATGTCTGCGAGCAATCAATAGCAGCTCATGTTTTAGTTAAAACTGTGTGTTGTGTTACTGCATCACACTCAGTCATTTGCATCAGTGAAATGTTCATGATCAGATCTGTGTTAGACGTCATGCTCTCTGCTTTGACTACAGACGCTTCTTATGGCAGATGGGTGATATTTGCATGAGCTGCTTTTACAGTTTGACTGATGTGAGTCTGACTGTAACTCGTTGGAAGGAAATGTGATGTTTTGAGCCAGAGATCATTAATCCACGCTTGCTTTCCTGTGTTTTATGTTTTACATGTGCAGTGCTGGTACCTCATGCTTTATTGGGTGATTTATAATGTGAAGTCTAACTGCAGTTTGTTGAATTATTTCAAAGATACTCTTTTGCTCACCATGGCTACATTTATTTGATTAAAAAGAGTATTGGAATTTAAAATAGCGGGTTTCTATGTGAATATCTGATTAAACGTTATATTTATATATATATATATATATATATATATATATATATATATATATATATATATATATATATATATATATATATATATATATATATATATATATATATATATATATAATACACACACACACACACACACTGTGTATTTATTATGTAAACCAAAACATTTATTAGACTTATTTTGAATGGGATCGTTTAACAACACTAATAAAAGCGAATGAAATTTGATTGTTTTGAGTTAAGTTCTTGATTTTTATCTCATTAGAAACCTAATCATTTATAAAATTAGTGAAACGGTGCCACAATTTATGAAATTAAATAAAATATTTATTAATGTTGTTTTAAATTCTAGATAAAATAAAAGTTGAATATTCAATTGATACAATTTTTTATTGAAATGGTATTGTGAACAATTTAATAAATTTAAGTACTAAAAATATATGATCTAATCTGTTGTCTTAAAAATGCTTCTAAAAGGTGCATAAGTTAAACATAAATGCATAAATTGCATAGGTTATGTTTCATAAATTCAAATGTTTCTTAATTATACAACTTAATAATTTATAAAATTACAAAAAAGGTTTCATTGCATAAATGAAGGATAACTGCATGCGTTACGTGTGCAATTTAAACCTGATGATGGTCACTATTTAGTGATCGCAGCTCTGCCTCAGGTGAAGAGGAAGCAGGGCTTTTTTGGTTTAGGATTGAGGAATTCGAGTTATGAAAATCAAACCTCGGAGCTCGAGAATCCCTGGAATTCCGGGAATCCCGCCGCAGACGTTCACTTCCAGAAACGTCTGCGAATCCAGACAGAGCCCGGGTTGATCCGAGCGCGCTTCGTTTGCCGAAGTTAGCATCGTTATCTGGAGCTCGGCTCGAATACTACACTCACCTTGAGGCCTCGAGTTAATCATTGTTTGTGTTCAATCCTCAACTCTCACAGTCAGACGGGAAGGTATGTGGGTTAATGCTTGTTTTTGGCTGCTCTAGAGTTGTTTACTGATAAGGGATTGAGCTGAAGTCGTCCGCGTTTTAAGGTGTTTCTGTTTTGAAGGGAAGCGTTAACACAATCACTTTCATTATTCAGTTTAAACCAACGCTGTCAAATCAGTCCTGTTAAGGTCTTTTCTTCTGTGGATTTAATGGACTGTATCTGTTATTGAATCATTATTGAGTCATCGCCGTGGCTGTCTGAGCAGATGTGAGTCAGTCGGGATGAGTGTTTGTCATTCGTACGTCATAG
>NW_025048164.1:272500-277500 GCF_018831695.1 Puntigrus tetrazona
TCAACAATGAAAAAAAAAAGCTATTCTTCCTCCTGTATTTTTTTACCCAGTACAAAATAAAAAATAAAAAAAAAAAAAAAAATATATATATATATATATATATATATATATATATATAAATAAAATAAATGCACCAATAGATGAAAAAACGACTTCACAAGTAATGTATTTTTTTGACCCTGTTAGCAGACACTTTTAGTTTTAAGTGTAAATTCGCCCCATTTTAAGAATTTCTCCTCAAACAAGACTTAATATCTTGATTCAAGAGGAAAACGTTTAGTTGAGATGCGACGTGGCAGAAGATAGAAAGTCTGGTTTGTGAGAAATCATCAGAAAAATGAGGAGAGCTTATGCTTAAAACAAGACAAACAGGCTAAATGTATTTTATTTAGTAATTTTTTTTTTGCCTTTTGCTATTTTGGCAGATGTTGTTCTTGTGAGCATTTTTATTTTATTTTTTATTTTTAGACCCTCATTTTGCATCCCAAGTAGCTTGACTTGTGGTTTAAAACAAGTGGTGGTTTAAAAATTCCTTTTCAATGAATGAATTAAATTTGGTTCAAAAGAGTATTTGTTCATCAGTCAGACGAGGTTGATTTTGAATGGTTTTTGCCCGTGTATCCAGTCTGTTTAATGTGTTTTTACACGTTTCTCTCTCATAATAACTCGGTCACGTAACTAGTATGACGCCAGCCTGTGACCCTAAAGTCCGTCCCTGTCAGACCGTCTCCAATACATTGTCCTTTATTTCCTCCCTCTCCGGATTTTCGCTCCCAGCCAACATCGTTCCAGAGGATTTTATGTCAGCGTAAAGAACAGGAATCAGGGCATGTCAAAAAGCATTTCAGAACATCAACTTGGAGTAAACCACAACAGCGTACAGGGTTTCTGGGAATTGAAGTAGTTCCAAGAAAAGTCAAGGGCTGAAAATGTCTGGAAGTGGCATTACTTTTATTTACATGGTGCTTTTAACAATACAGCTTTAGATAACTAACACGCTCAATGCCATTTCTTGACCGTAGTAAAGTGCGCAAAAAATATTGACTCATCAACAGCTTAGCATTATTATTATTATTATTTTTAACAAATAATACCATATATATATATATATATATATAAGTTATTTAACAAAATAAGGTTTATTAAACCATTCTTGTTTTGTTTTAATCAGTATGTTTTTTAAATCCAATTGTTACATGAATTAAATGAAATTTAAATTACATTTTTAATACTTATTACATATTGCATAGTCCTCTTTCTATTGCTTTTTAATTGGATTTGATTACAACCTTTTTTTTTTTTTCTTTTTTTTGTACATTTTTTTGGTAAAATTGTGTTTACATTGTTATTAGTCACAGAAATAGTAATAATAATAATAATAATACAATTTATTTACCTTTTAAGGAATATCGCTGTTTTTGTTTTGTCCATTTTTGCCAAAAATGACAATTATAATAATAATAATAATAAAATTTGTTTTTAATTACAAAAAAATATTGACAATGATACAGACCTTTGTCGCACTTACCAGCTCTAGTAAATTTGAAATTAATTGCAAGTTGACAGAGCAAAAATATATATTTATATAATATAATAATAAAAATTAGTACAAATTAAGGAAGGAATTAATTTAAGAAAATAATAATAATTAACGGATAAATAACAGGGGTGGATGATTCAGTTATTATAATTATTCACCCCAAGAAGTGATGCTGTACGTCTGGTGCAATTGTATTATGTGTGTCTCCAGCAGAATGTCAGCGTCTGTCTACGGGTTCGTCTGTGGGGAGTCCGGATCCTCGGGCCGCCGACCGCTGCTCTGTGTCCAGCACTGAGCCTTCAGAGGACGGCCGGCCGGTCAGTGCCGTGTCCACCGTCTCGTCCGAGGAGAGCCAGAGCGGCTCCGTGCCAGCGCCGTCCGCAGGAGCTGATATCGACCTGGAGCTGAGTCCCGCCGAGGCTCCCTCGGGTCGTCCAGAGCTGCCTGGCTTCGACTGGCCTCTCGAAGAACCCTCGGCCTCGTCACCGGACCCTCCGTCGCCGTTCGCCTCCGCCACGATGGCACCGAACCCTCAGCTGACGTACGTGGATCGGGTGGTGATGGAGATCATCGAGACGGAGCGGATGTACGTCAGGGATCTGCGCAGCATCGTGGAGGTGGGAGACTTGCCTCAGAATGCAAACACTTCAAGAAAATTATATACATTAAAATAGATAAATTTGAATAAATCATAATACAAATGAAACAAAACAAAAGCGAGTAATATTTACAATTAAATTAATATTGAGACCGATATTTAAATCTGCGATTAGAATAAAATATTTCTTAGAACATAACTAACCAATATTTGCATATTTTAATAGAACAGAAATAACCAATATTTTAATATTTTAATAGAACAGAAATAACGGATATTAAAATATTTTAATAGAACAGAACTAACCGATATTTTAATAGAACAGAACCAACCGATATTTAAATATTTTAATAGAACTGAAATAACCTATATTTAAATATTTTAATAGAATGGAACCAACCGATATTTAAATATTTTAATAGAATGGAACCAACCGATATTTAAATATTTTAATAGAACGGAACCAACCGATATTTTAATATTTTAATAGAACGGAACCAACCGATATTTAAATATTTTAATAGAATGGAACCAACCGATATTTAATATTTTTATAGAATAGAACCAACCGATATTTAAATATTTTAATAGAATGGAACCAACCGATATTTAAATATTTTAATAGAACAGAACTAACCGATATTTTAAGATTTTAATATTTTAATAGAATGGAACCAACCGATATTTAAACCTCTAAGTTGCACTGAAATGATTGGTATTTAAAGATGTTAATAAAAGCAAAACATACTATCCATTAGGTCTCTAATTAAAACAAAGCCAGGCAATATTTAAAACTGTAATTACAACAAAACCAGTCTATATTTAAATATCCTGTTAAAACAAACCTAACCGATACTTGAATCTTATTAAAACCAAAATTACCAATATTTAATTATCTTAATAAAACAAAACCAACATTTAAATCCCTATTTAGATCAAAACTGACCAATATTTACATTTCTCATAGTATTGACTCAAAATGTGAACGCTTTAAGAAAATTATTTAAATTAAAAAGCATTTTTGAGTGACGTTCAAGTTCAAACATTTGGGCATATTAATATTTTTGAAAAGCTGTCTCACCATGGCTGCTTTTATTTGTTCGAAATTACAGTAAAACAGCAAAAAATGTGAAATATTATTACAATTTAAAATAGCTGTTTTTTTATCTGAATATCTGTTAAAATGTGATTTATTCCTGCAATCAAAGCTTGATTATTATTTTTATTTAATTGTTTTATATAATCGTTACTCCAGTCTTCATTGTCCTTAAGAAATCATTCTAATATATGCTCCTCAAGAAATATTTTTGATTATCAATATGCTGCCTAATATAACTTTTTTAAAAATAGAAACGTTTTGTAAAATTGGAAAATATCAATTTAATGCATCCTTACAAAGATGAATAAAAATGTATTTATTTATTTTATTATTATTATTTTTAATCTATTGCCCAATTTATACATTACATTTATACATATCATAAAAAAAATACTAATTAGTATAAAAATATTTTATGCAAATAGTTTAATATATCTTCACTTAATATCCCAATGATTTTTAGCATAAAAAAATATATAATTTTGACCCATACAGTTTTGGATATTGCTGCAAATATACCCGTGCAACTTAAGGTTTTACTTAATATTTCAGACGAGCTTGTTGCAGTGCTTTATGGCACTGCTTTATCCATAACAGATGCATGTGAAGCTGCCATAGAGTTTGTTAGACGGCACGTTTAGGCATCAAAGTTTCACTATGTAGGAATTTCACTAGAAAGCGTTGTTCTTCGTGTGCCATAAACCCTCCTCAGAGCGGCTGACAGCTCCCACACCTCCATCATCTTTAACGGCTGCTTCCTGAAACGTTAGCAGCCTCAAACAGACAGATGGTGTTCCTCACACTTCTGCAGAACACCCAGAATGCCATGCTTTGAAACAACAATAACAACAATAAACTGCACGACTAATAAGGGAGTCTGTGGTTTTGGACTGCACTAACCGCTGTTTTTTTTTCGAGTGGTTTCCCGCTCGGGGTGGAGTGCTGCGCTAGCAGGATGTCTCGCTGCTGAACACGGGAATTCCACAGGCTCTGAGGTTTTCACAGGTCTCACTCCTCTTGCACCTTCGTATTCTTTCGTACGTGTTGCACCTTCGTGCTCCTTATGGGTGACTTTTGCATCCTGCGAACCTGCACTGCACGTAACGCAGTCTTGATAGCATGCATCTTTTTGCTTTTTGAGAATGCCTTACTCTTGCTTAAAATAACTAGCCAATATTAAAATATAATAAAATAAATGGGGGTTTTTATGTTCTTTATAACATTGTTGTTCCTTGTTGCTTTTTATTATCGGAATGCATCTTATGTATTTTTATTATTATATAAATATATATTTCTGTTCTCCCCTGTAATCTCTATTAATTATTATTATTAAGTATAAATTAAGTAATAAAAAACAAGGGAATAATAAAATATCTAAATGAAAGCAAGTCATGTTTAAGTTTCTTAATGGAAAAAGAAAACCTGCCTGTATTTAAATATCTTATTAAAACAAATTCGACCGATACTTCTTAAAACCAAAATGACGAATATTTAATTATCTTAATAAAACATAACCAACCGATATTTAAATCCGATATTTACATTTCTTAATAAAGCAAAACGGACAAAGCCAACCGATATTTTAATCTTTAATCAATTCTCTTAAAACATTTACAAAACCGATATTTAAATCTCTAATTAGAACAGAAATTGCCAGTATTTAAATATCTTAATAAAACAAACCCATCCAGTACTTAAATCTTGCTAAAAGCAAAATGACTGATATTAAATTTAAAACAAAACCAATCAATATTTAAATCCCT
>NW_025048164.1:287500-305000 GCF_018831695.1 Puntigrus tetrazona
TTCTTACTTGTTCCATTCTGATTTATTTTATGTTATTCTATTCTATCCAATCCCATTTTATTTCATTATATCCTTTTCCATTCTGTTCTGTCCTATTCTATTCTATCCTCTTCTATTCTGTTCTATTCTATTTTATTCTATTCTTACTTGTTCCATTCTGATTTATTTTATGCTATTCTATTCTATCCAATCCTATCCTATTCCATTATACCCCGTTTCGTTCTGTTCTGTCCTGTCCTATTCTATTCTATTTTATTCTATTCTTACCTGTTCCATTCTGATTTATTTTACGCTATTCCATTCTTTCCAATCCAATCCCGTTTCATTCTGTTTTGTTCCGTTCCAATCCCATGTCATTCTGTCCTGTTCCACGGTGTTCTATCGTGTTCCGTTCCGTTCCGTTCTAATCTATTCTATTGTGCCCGCAGGAGATCCAGTCTCTGCTCATAAACTGGAAGGGTCCGGATCTGACCACGTATGGCGAGCTGGTTCTAGAAGGAACGTTTCACGTACAGCGCGCTAAAAATGAGAGAACCCTCTTCCTGTTCGATAAGATGCTGCTCATCACCAAGAAACGAGGGGAACATTACGTCTACAAGACTCACATCTCGGTATAGGATGTCATTAATTCTAAGACGGCATGTTTTATTTAGAACAGCGATTCTAAACCTCTTCAACTTTGACTTCAGATATTCCCTGGAATACATATAATAGCGTTAAATAATTCTAAAAGTAAATTTTCCCGCATTTTCTTAACCAACCCTTTTGATTTAGAGCACCATCTTCTTTTATTCTCGGATATGGCACATCAGTATTTATTTATTTCTTTTAATAAAAATGATATCTGGTTGAGCGCTGTACGGAGCCGTTCTAGCGTCTAGCAATCTAAACGACAGAAGATGTGGATTCAGAAACGCATGTAGCTTGTGCTGTTCTGCTTGTGTTCAGTGTTCCACTCTGATGCTGATAGAAAGTGCCAAAGATTCTCTGCGCTTCAGCGTGACTCATTACAAGCATCCCAAGCAGCCGCACACGGTTCAGGTGAGTCTGAGAGCGCGGGCCGCACAGCACCCATTCGGCCCTTTCGTTGTTTGCTTTAATCGCGTCGTCGTTTTTTCTTCCTCAGGCCAGAACGGTGGAAGAGAAGAAACTGTGGGCTCATCACATAAAGAGACTCATTCTGGAGAACCATCACGCCGTTATACCGCAGAAAGTACGTGCAGTAATAAACGTGATCTGTTATTTAGAGCGGGGATTCCTAAACGCTTTCGTAAGCCAAACTCCGTTTGAATATTTACTTGACGTTACCCCGAGATTTAAAGTTAATGTTTCACCGATTTTATAACGCATTCACACAGTTCTGTGATGTTTGTAAATGCTCAAATGGAATGCAAAAAAAACTATTACATTTTATTTTGCTTTTATTTAAAAATGCTCATTTTATTTATTTTGATTTTACAAGATTTTATTCATTTTAGGGATTGATTTTGATAATAAAATTGTAAAAAACTATTTCCATTTTACAAATTTAGTAACGTTTTAATTTAGATTTTTTTAAATTGCTTTTATTTGAAGACTTTATTATCTCATTCATTTTTATCAGGTATTTTGTTTTAGATATTTTACTCTAAAATTGTTTTTAATTTTTTTAAATTTGTAATCATTTTAGCACTCTATCGTAATTGTGAAATGAAATTTGTTTTAAAATACAGACATTTTATTATTTTAGTAATGTTAGAAAGTGTTAATTTTTTATTTAAAATATTCTTTTGCATTTTTTATTTAATTATTTTTAATAAATAGTTTTTAGATTGTTTTTTTTTCAATACAAAAATTATTATTTTTTTATTCAGTCACTTAATTTTATAGCAATTTACTTAATTTACTTATTTGTGTTAATTTTGTGTATTATTTTTATACTACAGAAAATAGTCTTTTGTATTAACTAATGTTGTATTACTAATTTTGTAATAAACATTTGCCTTGTAAATTGCTTTCAGGCCAAAGACGCAATCTTGGACATGGACCCGACATGTAAGTTGTGTTTAAATTGAACCTTTAAACAAGGTGCTTCAGCGAAGGACTTGGATTTTATAGCAAAAGGACTATTTTTTCTTCTCCGTTCAGGTCCAGTAAAGTACCGCTACAGTCCAGACAGGCTGAAGAAAGCGGCGTCTTGTCAAAATGAAGATTTCTCCGGTGTGTTGAAGGAGCGCAGACGCTCTGGTGTGTGATTCTGTCTCTTAACTCGTATACATGAGAGCTCAGACTGTATTTTCACTGTGTGATTGTTTATGTTCTGATCTGGTCCTTGGTTTTCTTTGACAGAACCGGCGAAGAGAACGGCACGAAGCGCTAAAGGTAAAAACTAGTTTATTCAGTGGGGGCACATTTCACATTTAAACCTGAAAATGTACAGAAAGTTATCATACAGTACACTATTTCTCTAATTTACTGTCATTGAATTTTGAAATCATGCTGGAGAATCAGGATTTGTTTCTGTTCGTGCTGCTGTAAAGCCACACGGATGCACAAAACAAAAATGCAACTTACGTTTTTATAGGATTGTTTTCTACATGAAAAACTCCTATAAAAATGTAATTTTGTTAAAAAAAGAAATGCCTTTTTGTTTTGTACATGAAAAGTCACATGAGACTGAATCTTCTGACTATATTGGCAAATATATTAATTTAGTAAAATCATTTAAGCAGTTTTTATTTAAAATATTTAAAACACAACAACAATCAATATAAAATAATATTCTAATTATAGTACAGATTATTATTATTATAAAAATATTAAATATATATTTAAAATTAAAATATATATTAAAATTTAATATAATATAAACATATATTTAAATTGTGCAATATATATATAGCTTCTGAACTTCTTGATGTATTAGCAAATATGTGCATTTTTAAATAATTTTTAAATATTCTTTTTTTTTTTTTTTAGTTTTTATTTTATTGACTTCAAACAAATTAAAGCCACAATTAATATAAAATAAATAATAAACAATAAAAATATACTAGTAGTTATGTATTGCAATAATTGCAATAAAGTGTTTTTAATATATATATATATATATATATATATATATATATATATATATATATGTATATATATATATATATATGTATATATATGTATATATATATATATATATATATATATATATATATATATATATATATATATATATATATGTATATATATATGTATATATATATATATATATATATGTATATATATATATATATATATATATATATATATATATATATATATATATATATATATATATATATATATATATATATATATATATGTATATATATATATATATATATATATATATATATATATATATATATATATATATATATATATATATATATATATATATATATGTATGTATATGTATATATATATATGTATATATATATATATATATATATGTATGTATATGTATATATATATATGTATGTATATGTATATATATATATATATGTATATGTATATATATATATGTATATGTATATATATATATGTATGTGTATATATATATATGTATGTGTATATATATATGTATATATATATATATATGTGTGTGTATATGTGTGTGTGTGTGTGTATATATATGTATATGTGTGTGTGTGTGTGTGGGTGCAGTTTGCAATTGATGTACAGTATATGCATTTCACGAAATAACTGCTAAAAAAAAAAAGTGTAGAATTTAGTCTCTATTCACTTCATGTAGTTTTGATTGACTGGCTGATTAAAGAAGCGCTGTTAAACAAAAGATCAGAGATAGCCCTGATGTTGTGGGGCTCGCGGCAGGTGCGTGGTGTTTGTTTCCGCTCATGTGAGAGACACGTGTCCCGTATGTTCTGCGCTCTCTCGGCCCGCTTTAGCATCAAAGCCGCACGGACCCGACTCGTCGCTCCCGTGTCAGATCAAAGGTCCTCCGCCCGCACACATAATGATGTTAATTATGGAGCCCATCAGCCGCAGGCTTTGTCATGCGCCAGTTCCTTTCAGTCCACAAACCTGTTTTTGGCTCGCTGTCAGCACTAGTGCATTATGCATTCTGAGTGGCAGAAAATGAAGAGAAAAGCCAAGCCTCACGCACTCTGTCACGCCGTTTTATCACCTTTCAAATTAAGTTGTCATTTCCAACCACGGTCTTTCCTGTTCCTGTCTTGGAAACCAGCAGGGAGTGTCCAAGCATGCATTTCATTGCCGGTTGATTTAATTATCTTTGCATAGACCTGGCGCATTTATAACACCGTGTTATGTGCAAGCAGACTATACAAGTGCATCACGTTTTGCTAAAGTTTCATACTAATTTGTGGCTGCTGATTTTAAAAAGTGCTGTCTTGCTCACAAAATATGATGCTTTTTGTTGCATTCTTGCTTTGGACAACCATTTTTGCAGTGAAGACATCTTGTATTAACCTTTTAACGAACAGATAAACGTCTTACAATGACAATGATTTTGATCAAGTCCAAGCCTATTTTCACATTTTTTTTTTGCACGTTGCAAATTATTTAAATTACTTCTTTTTGTCATTAGAACCGAACATTTTGTGCGCTTTGGTTATTTTGAAAAGTGCATTAAAGATTTATATCGTTTTAATAATTTCTAATAATAGGTTTATATCTAAAACTGATTTAAAAATAAAAAGATGAACATTGCATCATCAAATTACAAAACACTAGGACTTAAACATTTGAAATGCATCTGAAGATAACCTGTTGATAAATTGTTATAATAATAAAATGTAATTTATCTTTGTCTTTGCATCATCTTAACCATCATTGGACGTCACACAGGCACACTTAAGGTAAGATTTCCCCTTTCACTCTCCAATGGAAGCTTTACGTTTTAAGTAATAGTACAAGAAATGGCTTAAACTTTCATTAACATGTATGCATTCAGCAGATGCTTTCATCCGAAAATAGGAACAAAAGCGATTTGTCAAATGCATTTACAATGCACTGATTCACAATCATGAGGAAAAATGTTGTGCGCTTATTTCATAAATGCTCTTCGAACTAAATGCGAGCGAAATAAGGTATTAAACTTTTTTTAGGCAAATGCACAATTCAGCAAAAATAAAAAACCAGCGATGCGTGGAACCAACACGCGTCTTGAAAACTAAAATGCTTGGTAAAATAAATTGGCTTTTTCATTGACATCCCATGCGTCCAGCATGCAGACAGCGAAGGCACTCTATTAGTGGATAAAGACCGTCTTTCCATACTGCCTGCCGCTACCATGAGCTCAACCCCAGAGCTCAAGACCGCGGTACCTGGGTTGATTCAGAACGGACAAGATCACCAATCCAGCACAGGCTCGCTGGATGACCGTAGACTGGAAGAGAAAGCGAAGAGCGCCGAGGACAGGATAGGAGGAGATAATGGAGGAGAGGAAGATCTGATGGGAGTCGAGCAGGTAGCAGACTTTGCCAGTTCAGTGTTGGCCGCCATCTCCTGCTGGCGTTATAGGGCCAAGGCTTTGCTTTTCGATCAGATCACCACGGTGAGGGTCACCTGTCGCTTTCACATCCGTAACCATCACACGCCATCTGCTGCATGCTGAGACCGGTTTCTGCTTCTGCACCCGTGCTGGAATGCTCAGTTGCATGAATCATTGCATGGACGTATCTGACGTATGCGTGGCCGCTAATCATGCATGAACACATTTGTCAATGCACGTTTGACCTGCGAGTTGAATGCCATCTTCGAAATCTGCTTTTCAAAAAAATTTGTGACCATGGACCACAAAACCAGTCATAAGTGTCAGCCTTTCGAAATTGAGATCATCTAAAAGGTGAATAAATACCCTTTCCATTTATGCATTTCCACTGATGTTTATTAGGATATAAAGATATAACCCACTGTAAATAAATGACAGTGGTTTTAATGGTAATGGTAAATTAAAACTGTAAACTGACTTTCCAAGAATGCCCTGCATTGAATTTAAAATTTGAATTTTGTTTTTCTTTGAAATAACTGTTCCTTAGTTGTCTCTCATCAGATATGTTTATTAGGGTTGTATGTTACATGTAATGTTAAATTAATGTTTGTTGCATATTTCAGTTTAATGAGTCTCATCTTGATGGTGTTTAGTGTTCGTGTGAATGACACCGAGCACCTTCTATATATCTTAATATTTAAAAGCTGCATATTTTTCATACTTTTCAGTGTGTTTCAAAGGTACAAAACCGATTTCAGAACCGATTGTTTTACAGTGCAGCAACTTAAGACTGGTTTTGTGATCAACAAAGGGTCATGTTTATCACTGATTCTCTGGGAGTCCGGACAAAACCGGCTGTAGGTCTGATAGCATTTTTTTTTTTTTTTTTTTTTTTACTAAATGCATGTTTCTGCATCCTAAAATTTGTCATTTCTGTCTGATACTGAAATTAATGTATGAGATTATGATTATATTTTCAAGTCTTCAAAGAATATGCAATCACATGAAAAACTCATCAAGTGCTTCAACCACAGGATTTTAGGAGTTCAAAGTGGAATTGTTATTTACTTAACTAATGGCTGATATATATTTTTTGTCCTATTTCATGCAAGATGCGTCAATGTGCAAAGATTGCATTGCACATATGGGAAACTTTACAGCATGTTGTGGTGAAGATCCAATACATAATAATACGGGACATCGGGTGTCTCAAATCGTTTTTGCACTTGGAGCCACAATGATATTTTTTTGATTGAAGTTTGGACTTCAAAGGGAAATTTAACTGTCAAATTTTGGGGGTGGAGGTCGGTTGGCTTGCCTTCCGTAATTAAATTAAACAAAGGTTCCTGATTCATTGTGTTTTGTTTGATGGCACACAAAAGCAATTTCATAAGGTCAGTTGTCTGTGGAAAAACATTGAAATGCATGGATGCTTTTAAATGAATTGCAGATGTTTATGAAAGGTTGAAATATCACTAGAGTGATATTTGACAGATGGCGACTGTGAACGCTGTCATTCAATAGAACATTTACATCTGTTAAAAACCTGTGATTTTCTGTATTGTGTTCTCAGGACCGAGAAGGTTGTTGGGAAAATTGGCCAATGAACAAAAGCAGCCAAACAGCCACTAAAGAAAAGCCTGATGATACGAGTGAAAGTTTGACTCCTTTTGGACAGGTAATGTCATGTATTAAACACCTCGAAAAGGGTGACTAGTAAACTAACAAAAGTGCTGATAATATTCAGGCCATGTTCTGCTTTCGCTGTCAATGATTAGTCTTCTGGAAATATTGTGGAAATTGTTTTCTCAGCCTTCGGTATTGATAATTGGCTAATGGTAAAAAAAAGGCATTTACATGGATCTATTGGAAATATAAATTGCAGCTGTATCTCAAAACTAAATAAATTGCATTTGTTTTGTGCTGGTCATAATGGAGATGTTGGAGATTAAATTAAGTTATCTTCACATCCTCTTTTCTAATCCTCTTCTGCTTCCTGGAGCAATAACTCAGTTCATTCTGTCCATTTTCTAGAGCTCAGCTGGAGACCGCCGTTCACAGAAGGTCTTTTCTTCTTTCAGCGAGTCAGAGGAGACAGGGATGAACCAATCAGATCATTATCCCAAAATGTGTGGGACAATAATGGCAGGATGCCACACTGATCCTGTAGACTTCAGTAATGAGGGGCAAGAAATCTGTGATAATGCGGAGGACAGTATGGATTTCTCATCTCCTGCTGGACTAGAAGAGCACCACAAGGAAGGGACTTTATCCAGCAGGAGCCTCTCAGAAGATGTGCAGCACATGGAGGTAGATGTGGATGTTAAAGCACCTGGTGGCCTTTTGTCTTCATTCATACTGAACAAGGCAAGCGATTTCTCAGAGCGATGTACCAGCAGTAGTAGTCTAGGAGTCGAAGGGTCTTTTGACTTGGGCTGCCCGTCTTCTCGGTCAGAAAGTAGAAGAAGCAGTTTGCTTAGCTGTGGTGCTGAGCCCCTTGAGAAAGACAAAGGCCAAGAGTTTACACGGTCCACACCAGAACCAATGACAGAGACCGTTCCCGACAGCCTGTTTAAACCAGACCAAAGATCTCAAATAAAACCAGATACCCTTTCCAAAAAGGACCGATTGCTCATACATAAGATTCAACGATACTATGAACATGCTGAGCACCAGGATGCCAGTTTTGCGGTCAAACGCAGAGAGAGCCTTTCATACATCCCTGCAGGCCTAGTCCGTAATCTGAGCCAACAACTCAATGACCTTGCAGACGAGGATTTGGCATTGCATAAAAGGGCAACTTCCATCACAAGGCCAACTTTATGGTCTGTCTTTAATCTGTCAGGCTTGGGGGTTGACAAGCAAGCAAAGGATAGCTCTGATTTCGTTGTCCCCGCAAAAGAGTCCAAGCTTAGAGATCAAAGTGGGAATGAGGAATTCCAGCCTGCATCTGACATGGTTAAAGTGTGGCAACACATGGAAATGGAGATAACTGGAACTTCTGAACAACATCAGGATTCAGAGTATTCCCAAATGATTGCACCTGGTGAAGAAAAGAAAGAAGAGACCAGTAAGGTGAGCTTGGATAGTGGACTTGGGGAACCTCTGGTGATATTGGAAGAATCCGATGAAAGCTCTACCTCATCCCCAATCAACAACGTCTTAGAGAAGGAAAAGATGCAAGAGTTCCAGAGACATTCGAATGAGGAACACAAGTTACAAGAGCGGCACAAGGTCCATCACCCTCCTCTACCAAAGATCATCTCATTAAGGTCTGCCAGTGAGGATGAACTTCTTCAAGATATGGAGAAAATGAAAAATAAGGTGTTCCAGTTGGCCAGGCAGTACAGTCAACGTATCAAAAACAACAGACCGGTAGTAAGACAGAGGCCCAGAATCTTGGAGAACCATTTTTTGCCCAAGAGCTTATCTTCGGTCATGGAGGAGAGACCTCCTGGAAAAGAGCAAGGTGTGTAAAGTATCTGAGTAGACAAGGCATTGCCAAACATGATCTTAGAGAGCCAGTGTCCTGCAGAGTTTAGCTCCAACTTTGTTCAACATATCAGCCTGGAATTTTTAAGTGTACCTAGTAAAACCTTAATTAGCTGGGGTGGTTTGATTAGGGTTGGAGCTAAACTCTTCAAAACACCGGCCTTTTAGGACTAAGCCAAGTGACACTTGCCAAGTTTAAATGATGTTTCTTCCGTCGGATACCTGCAGTATCTTGCAAAATGATGTAGCTTAGTAGTTCCCAACATTGGTATTTGAGAACCTCCATTTCTGCACATTTTTGATGTCTCTTTTATCTGAAGTATACTTTTGAGGTCTTAGTTGCTGATGATTTGTCTTAGGGAGACATCTAAAATGTGTAGTGTTTAGAGTTCTTCAGGACTAGGGTTGAGAAGCACTGTCATTTCTTATAGGTGATGGTTTGTTTACCACTGGTATCTAACTTACTTGCTTAAAGGCTTGACAGTAGGGATGGATCTTTCACATTCCTATCCATCAAATACTCAATCAGAGCCATTTTTAGGTTGTGGGTAGAGGTGGGCGAGGTTGAAATCAAGTTGAATACAGTAAATTCCCAAAGCACAAGTACACTTGACTGTCTGTACACTTGCACTTGCCTTCTAATTGGTTAATGAAGTCCTGTATGAGAGTGTGTTGAGTTAAAGTTGTGGTTGCATGATCATTTAGACAACCCTTGGGTAATTCCTCTACCCCTGAAGGTGTCCTAACATGTTCCTGGAGGGCCACTATGGTACAGAGTTTAGCTCCAATCCCATTTAAATCAAAGAATGAATGAAGTCCTGGGAAGTCCAAGTCTGAAAGTCAAGGCTTGGTGACTTGTTCAAGGGCACCTCAGTCATGGGTATTGAAGGTGGAAGAGAGAGCTGTTCATTCACTCCCCCCACCTACATTTCAATCCAGTCTTGAGAATCTAATGTTCTAGAATCTAAAGTTTATCCAGAATCATGCACCTCTCTTTTGCACATAATGCAAGTATGTTGAAGCTAGTTGAAGTTGGAGTGAAACCCTGCTGACCCTCCAGGACCAGGATTGGACACCTTTGCCCAACATCCTTGCATCCCACCATCCCTTTAGGAATCAGCAGTGTTCTCTGGTAAACTCTATAGAAAAAAACGTTTACTTGTCATAAGCAGACTTTTAACCATGGCTCTTTTGTGCATAGGTATTCCCAACCAGCCACTGTTGCTGAACTTGAATGAACAGGATCTTATCCCGGACTCTACTAGTCCACCTTCAAGCCTCTGTTCTCCTGGAAGTCCTCAGTTCCTCAATTGCAGATTATACGCTCAGAGACCACAAAGTCCCGTACAAACTGAGACCTTCCACTGGCCGGATGTCAAAGAGTTGCGTTCCAAATATAACAACCAAAGGCAAGATGATGCATCTGCTTCCCCTCGTCTGTTCCCAGTAGGTCGTAGTACTTCTTTTCCAGAAAGAGCTCTGGAGACCGGATCAGAGAAATCTGGAGCATCCCGCTCATTGTCTTGTTCGTCCCCTTTCTGCAAGATCACAGTGCAGAGAACTGCATCCATAGATTCTACATGCTCCAGCAAGACACTTGAAGTTGAAGGTTTGCCTTCGTTGTGTAGAGTTAATGCATTTGATTTCGGCGTGGGATCCACTAATGCACTAGAGCAACTAGAGAGAGGTTACAATGCTGGTCAAGATGAGAACAACCTCATTGTAGTAGAGAGGATCTGCAAAGACAAGAATGCAGAGGATGATTTATCAATGGTTTCTCAATCTGAACTTGCAGTGGCAAACAGTAAAGAGCACAACTTTAGTGCATGGATCGAAAAAGCCGAAAACAGTCAACATAGTTTGGTTAAAAACCTGCGGGATAAATTTCAGAACCTGAGTTCTTATACGTGAAACTTAGAACGCAAAATGTTTTAGTCTTAACCCTCAGAACCTTAAAATATCTTAAAGCTAGCATTCCTCTCTCCAACATATGTAATTTAGCCACGAGCGTCTCAGTAAGTCTTACACAGGTTTGCTGTTTTGTTTGTTTTTTTTTAAAAAGCATGACTTTTAACTTCCAGTAATGAATTATCAGCAGATGTCTCCCAAACCAACTGGAAAAGGGATGCATGTGGACCTCAGAGAATGTATTTATGAAATTTGCATTTGTAAATATATGTATATTGGAGTTTTCCTGTGTATATTTCATTGAGAAACATTTGTTAAAGGAACTGACTGTGGTACTGTAAGGTTTTTTTGAATTGTTTGGAAAAGCGGTTAAATATGTATTTTTTCATCCATGCATTTTGAAATAAAAAGCAG
The DNA here is from genome assembly GCF_018831695.1 of Puntigrus tetrazona. Lineage (NCBI taxonomy): Eukaryota > Metazoa > Chordata > Actinopteri > Cypriniformes > Cyprinidae > Puntigrus > Puntigrus tetrazona. Next base: position 298,800 of record NW_025048164.1, read on the forward strand.
TAAGGAAGATTATAGAACAGGTCGGTGCGTACCAAGTCACAAGTGTGCCTATTTATGTTAGAAATTTACTTAGTAAATACATCTTTTCACGTTTTCAAAAAAGCACTGCGATGTTAAATGTAACCTGTTCGTTATTTTGATAGGCAGAGCCTGCTGTTTCTTCACTGTTTGTGTTTCAAGCACTGACCAGAGGAAAGAGGGTAATCTCATAAGGACGTCATTCCCCACTAATGAGGAGAAAACTGGAAATCGTAATCGGATTAGGCTGATGAATGATAAACAGTGACAAAGACCGATCTCGTTTTCAGTCTGGAAGGTTTTCAGTTGGGTGTGTAAAGTATAAAAACGGTCAAATATTGCTCAGTTTGACCGAATGGTGTCCAATTAAAATGCTGCTCCTTTTTTGACGAATTATTGTTTAATTGTTTAAAGGTCGTATGTGATTCCAGCTCACCTGAGGATTTGATTTTTGAGCGTTATGATGTTATTAAAGTTAATGGATAAGTCATTTGAGGAACATATAATGCACGGTCACAAAATGTGTTTTGGTGTATATTATAAGCTAGCTTGTTCATCTCCATGATGCCACTGTTATCTTGTATATTTAATCTTTTTTTTTTTATTTATTTGAATTGGTGTAAATACGATGCGCGACAGCTGTGTAAAAATGTTCGGTTCATATCCTATTTTTCTGTTATACTACATTAAAAGAAACTTTCCATAGTTCAAACATCATTCCCGTTGTCCTGCTCGCGGTGCTTCTGTGTTTGCTTTTTGTTTTGCCTTTTTCTTTTAAGAAACCTGTATCGAAATGATTGCGCGTGACTTGGGGGCGTATTACAGTTTAATTAGTTTCTGCACTTTTTAATCAGTCTTCAGGACGTGAATATGATTAATGACTTGCATGGAAGGAGCCGAAAAGCAGCCTTAATATCATCCTGAATTGCAAATCACCTTTTGAATAGATATACGGAGGCAATTAATGATTTCGCAAGATGCTTTATACACTCCCATGCCTTTATTGCATTGACAAAATTTGGAATAATTGCCTTTTTTGTGTCTTCTGCTCACCAAGGCTGATTAAAATGCGCTAAAAAATTGCTATATCGTTTTGCAACATCTATATGAAACTGCTTTACAATGTAATCGTGATCCAAGCATCATTACTCCAGTGGCGCGTGATTTTAAGAGATACAGTACTAGGATCATTTAGATGCAATATGCATTCATCATACCTTTGCATATTCTCATAAGTAATTGTATTAGTCATTATTATGCATCTAATATTCAATATTTATAGGAAATATATTGGACAAGTGCTATTTGATATTAAGCAATTAATTGAAAATATCTGGTTTTTAATGAATACTGTAGGCCTGCAAAGAGTACACGAGGGGTCTTTTAGATGTTGTTGGGTGATGATGATGATGATGATGATGATGATGATGATGATGAAGATGAACTCCTCCCCTCCCGCGGAGCAGGTCTCAGGTTCTCAGTCTCTCTCTGAAGGTCTGACTCCGGACAGTTATGGAGAAGCAGAGCGACTCAGACAGCTAGAGACACGCGACTAACTCCCAGCTAACTAGCAGCGGTTTCCCCGAGCGTTCAGGATGGGCTGCGCGATCTCTGGATCCGGACTGACTCCGAGAACGGCCGAGAGCAGAAACCCCGAGGACGGAGCCCCGGCGAGACTCACTCCGGATCACATCCAGCTCATCAAAGAGTCCTGGAAAGTCATCGAGGAGGACATCGCTAAAGTGGGAATCATCATGTTCGTCCGGTGAGCGTCTCGTTTAAAACGCGCTCGTCGGGTTATATATTAAAGTGAATATCAGTCATTGCGCTGCAGGCTGAATGTGTGTGAATGATATCTGGTACCTGTTGATGTTTGGCGTCCTCTATTTGACTGATATTTACTGAAATATCCATATATTACACGGAGGACTACAGAGCAGGGCTGTTCTTTTGTGTTTTAATAAATATTGCATGCTGTCTCGACAGTTTAAAGCTAAGATAGTATAGTTATATGCCTGCATGCACTGCGTGTATTTACTACCGTTTTATTGTACTTGAAATATTTTTAAATATTTATTAAAGTCTAGCTTTTATTTTTGTGTGTGTGTATATATATATATATATATATATATATATATATATATATATATATATATATGTGTATATATGTATATATATATATATATATATATATATATATATATATATATATATATATATATATATATATATATATATATATATATATATATATATATATATATATATATATATATGTATATATATATATGTATATATATGTATATATGTATATGTATATATATATATATATATGTATATATATGTATATATATATATGTATATGTGTATATATATATGTGTGTATGTGTATATAATATATATATACATGTATATATGTATATATATATATATATATATATATATATATATATATATATATATATATACATGTATACATGTATATATGCATACAAAAATATCTCTACAAGGTCAATATTTACTGATACAAGTTTATATATATATATATATATATATATATATATATATATTCTGTAAGGGTAGGTTTTAGGTAGAAATAGAAATAGATTGAAATTTGTGCAGTATAAAAGCCATTATGTCTATGGAATGCCCCCATAAAGCATGAAAACGTGTGTGTGTGTGTGTGTGTGTGTGTGTGTGTGTGTGTGTCATAAGGGAGATTAATGAATCTGAGGGTACACTTTTAAAGTTGTCGAAATGAAGTTCTCAGAAATTCATATTAGTAATCAAAAAATGCGTTTATGGTAAGACACTTACAGAAGATCTCCGTGGCTCTTGATCTTTGCTCGTTATCCTAATGATTTTTGGCATGAAAGAAACATTTGACCCATGCTTTGTATTGTTGGCTGTTGCTAGAAATACCTGTGCTGTTTATAGCTCACGGGTCACACACATCATTTTTATCATGTTGATCCTACAGCGGAGCAAACTCTCAATCTATCAGCAGCTTTAAACATGATATACTTCCTGAAATGCGATATACTTTCTAGTCATCTTGCGTTACAGACTGAACTTATTCAGGTCGATGCTGATAAACGGCATCTGAAAGACTCATGTGTGTAAAACACGGCGGCTCGGGCGATCTGTGCTGCCCTAAAGGGCTATAATGAGTTTTTCCCCTCGATTACGTTTCATGCATCGTGAAAAAGTAGAATGTGCAAAGCAGGGTAGAGGAAAAAAAAAAAGGTGCAAAGGGAAAAAGCTGAATGTGATGAAAATAATGATTCAGGAGCAGCTTTCACGTCTCTAGAGAGCTGATGATCTGAATGTCAGGTGTTTTCTGCTAAAAATACACAATTATAGACCCTCTGCGGAGATATATATATATATATATGAGCATCTTTAGAAATGCTTGACTTGAATGCATCACGTATCTCGAGGCTGAAATGCTGAAGGTTAAAAACCGTCTCCTCGTTGAGTTTGTCTGATACTCCACTGATTGTTTTATTGATCTGCATCTTCGTTATTGTGTTGTTATTGTTATTTAAAGTATTGATTGAATCTCTTTTTCGACTCGACTGTCAGGACAACCTCCTTTTCTTTTAGCGTTTTGTCATTAAATGGAGTCTTTTTCTGGGCTTTTTGCAGACCGCAGTCATTTGTTTCCCGGTATTATATTAATGGATGAACAAAAGCAGTGATGTATCCATCAGACAAAGCCACTAGAAGGATATAGATCTTTTTGAGCGCATTAGGACACATTCATTAGTCAGGAAGCAGGACGTGTGCTGTTAACGTAAGAGATTGATCTGTGTGAAGCAGCTGTTATTGTGAAGATAAATCTCGTTTATACCCTTGAAAAGATGAAATGTGCATTTATTTACTGTACAGATCTATAGAAGTATTGAGCGTTTTATTTGCGTATTTTCATTTCAACTTTAGGTAAAACTTTAGCGCATTTATTAGCGTTTGCTTTTTGGAGTTATCATTTTTATTTTTAATTATTTGAGTCATGAAATGAGGAATAAAATGGGCTGAAATTAAAATAAATATTTTATTTCAGATTAATTTATTTCAAGTCTTAGTTTAGTTAACAATCATACTCCCAAATATATATTTATGTATCTGGTTTAACATATAATGGGGCAAGTTGTCTCAATATATCCACAGAGTGCTTATGAAAATATACTACTAGGACTATTTCTAAAAAGTAATTGTCCTTTAAGTATCTGTATTTTAAATTATTGCACCCTAAAGAATTCTAGAAGTACATGGAAAAAGTTTTAATTCCATTCCAAGCTTTTCACCCAGTCAAATAAATGTGATGATTTGTTTAAAATGCAATGGCGTTGTGATTTGTTCTGTGTTTGATTTACAGTAAGTGTCCATATACTGTAAATATTAGACTAATCTTCTCTGATTCTATAAAGGCAGCAAATACAGGTTCATATTCCTAATAAAAGCTCACGAAATTCCTCATTAGGCGGCTCCTGTAACCATGGTGAGAAGATGTCTGAGGATCTGTGTGTGTGTTTCTCCGAGGAGCTTCTATTCCAGGTTTCAGATCCTGCTGTGGCAAACGCTGCTGTCTGGACGCCAGAGAAACTCATTATCGTTCCGCAGGAGACCAGAAGAAACCAGCACGGATGTCATCGTTCCTCGTTGTGTTGTTTTTAGATTCTCCATTAAACTAAATTCACCAGAAGATCCATTAGAATAGCAACGATGGCACATCTTTATCACTGAAGAAAATGAGTTCTGGAGAAATGCCTCAGTGATGGAAGTGAATGGGTGCCGTCAGAATGAGAGTCTGATGAAAGCATCAGAAAAATCCATCTGGAGAAGACAGAAGATGAAATAAAACCGTCAAGAAGTCCATAATAACTCTTCCTCACATCAAAAGACAGTCACGTATTAATTTAGAGCTGTTTGTTTTGTAAACGCTGCTTGATCCGTGCAGATTTCTCCCCTGATTCAGACCAATGCACTCTTTCACTGGAGGAAACGTTATTATGGATTACCGTAATATGATGCGCTGTCCTACCCTTCACTGATCAGAACTCATATTTGAATAGTAAGTAGCAGGTTGTTTTAATAAGAAACGTAACTTGCATAAAGGTTGTGAGTCAGAAGCACCAGTCTGTTCTGTTATAGTCTTCTGTAAAATGTCCTGAACACACTCTAATATTTGTGTTCAACTGTTCTGGAAGAGTGTTGTAAACACAACCTAACGCTGATTTATAGTTCTGTCCTCTTTTAGAAACAAAGTAGTTTCTCTTTCACAGCGTCTCCAGAACATGGCGCCCGCAGCGACGCTACAGACAGAATAATAGCTCCGCCTACTGTCTTACGTAAGCATTTGGGGCGGGGTTATTCAAATAAATCACTCTGTGACGTAGAGAAGTGGGGGCGAGCTTGTAACACTTCAAAGAGAAAGGAAAACTTGACATCTAGTGAAGAGAAGGACTCTGAGTGGTCTGAATGATAATCTTCCTCTTCATCAGAACGGCTGTTTTCAGACAAAAACTGCAGCGTTTCCTTTCTTTCATAATCATCATTTCTCACGAATACATCTGTCACTTCAGCAGCAGATGTTCTCGCTGCTGACAAATGCATGTTAAGAATTATGAGATGATTATGAATCAGCACGTGTTCACACAGTCTTTCTGAATTATGTCTCGGCGAACAGAGAGCGTTCTTCCAGTGACTTTGGTCAAATATTTGTTAAGTTTTTGTTCGGTAATAATGTCCTCAAATCTTTAACTCAAAAACAATATTTATAAATCATTCATGGAATAATTTCTTTGAAAGGTATGTAGATGTTTGTCTAATGGTTTTTAAATGTTACTGTTTGTTTCGGAATGTTCAGAGAATATTCAAAAGTAACATTCTAATAATCTTTGAAATGATACAATATGTTCCATTAATGTTTGAATAACCAAGAGAACTTTTTTTAATGTTTAGAGATTATTTAGAATGTTTTCATAACTAAACGGTAACATTAATAAATATTCTTAGAACATTTTGTTAGCCAGGGTTCTGCTCTTATGTATTTTCTCAGTTTTCCGTCATATTATCACACACTTTTAACCTTCAGAGAGCTTAGACCCACTTCAACCAGATAAAACCATATATATATATAGAGTTATATAAACATTTTAAAATCAAAATAAAAACAGAACA
>NW_025048164.1:310000-315000 GCF_018831695.1 Puntigrus tetrazona
ATATTTTTTAGTTTTGTTTTTATCAATTACATAAGCCCTTTCTGAATGTCTAGGTTAATATTTAATGTTTTATTTTTTTACCTCAAGTTAAACACACACACACACACACATATATATATATATATATATAAATTTCATCATTTTGGATTATTTATTTTATTTGTTTTACTTCAGTTGTAGTATTCTGTCCATTGCATAGCATAAATATTAAAAATGGTATGTACTGTATTATATGTGTATATATATACATATTTATTTATATATACGTATATATATATATGTGTATATTTATTTATATATAGGTATATATTTATTTACAGTGTATATTTATTTATATATATGTATATATTTATATATAGTGTATCTTTATATGTTTGTATATTTATATATTAATTAATCAGTCTCTGAATATATTCGTGAACCAGGAAATTAGTTTTTTTAATTTTCCTTAACTTTTTTTTTTTTTTTTATTTATGAAAGCCTAAATCGTTTCTCTCGGCAGTGAAATAATTTTTTTATTATTTATTATTATATTATAACTCTAAGTAATGTTTGTGGCATGGGACAACCCCGAGCACCTCCCGAATCACGTCGCACTGGATCAAATGAATTCAGACTACGCCTGATTTATCCGTTTCCGCCGTTCTTTCAGCGTCTCCGACACCTCCCACAGTACTTTGAGTAGGTTTTAAACGTCTGGGTCTGCTGTTAAACATTCACTGCTCTCCTCCAGACGTTGTTCCAGTACGTGACGGGCATCATGAAGGACGGCTACCTGGAAGAAGAGCGGAGCCGGCGCAGCCACACGCCGGCGTCCAGCAAAGAGCGACCGGACAAGAGAAACACGGCCATTTAACTCCACAGAGCCCACCTGTACATACTGTATTTATTCTTTTTAGCAGTGCACGGTCCGTACGAGACTCAGTCTCAGTCCAAACGTCTCCGGGGTGTTCTGGTGATCAATAAATGTGCTCTTTTTATTTGCAAATCTACAAGGGTGCTTTTGTTCAGGTCAAATGAGAGACGCTTTACAAAGACCTCGAACGCTTCCCGACAAAATGAGAAAAACACTCAAAAAAAATTAAAAATAATAAACAGCGGCGGAGAACCGAAATATAATCGTTACGACAGGAGAAAGTTAGCGAGCGCGATGTTCTCTCGCCGTCTAAAACACTGCTAGAAATCAAAATATGGCTTGGCGTATGAACGCAGCGCCTCCCGGCGTCCGCCGAACAGCTCAGAGACGCTCTTAAACCCGGGACGAGGAAGTGAACGGCGGAGGACGAGCAGGAGAGGGAGGCAGGTTTCCAGACGCGCCGCAGGGGATGATGGGAAGGTGGCGTGGCACCGGTGAGAAGGGACGAGTGCACAGCTCTCCTGCGCGGCCCGTCACTATGTGGCTTTAGTTTTCTTGCTTTTGCTCTTTTTGTCTTTCTTTTTCAAGCCGTCCATGTGCGCCCGCAACAAGTTTGAATACGCCTGAAACAAAACAAAAAAAACACATTCGGTTTTCTTTTGATCAAGATGATATAAAGCATGATAAATGCAAAATATATATATATATTAAAAAATATATAAAAATATAATAATTTATATATATATATATATATATATATATATATATATATATATATATATATATATATATAAATTGTAAAAATATAAATGGTAAAAAATATATAAAAACTTAAAAAAATAAATATAAAAATATACAAATATAAAAAAAATATAAATATATATAAAAAATAAATATAAAAACAAATAAATAAAAAATAAATATAAAAATATACAAATATATATATATATATATATATATATATATATATATATATATATATAAAAATAAATATATATAAAAATATAAATAAAAATATATTTATAAATATATATATATAATTATAATTTTTATTATGTGTGTAAAAAAATTACAACTCACCATCTGAAATTTTATTACTTCTTTGGTGCTGACCTGAAAGACATCAAAACAGATGTTAAACAATACACAGCTCCTTCTGAAACAAGCGTCACATGACAATAAAACAACAACAGAATAAAGAAAACTAAAGTGACAGGACGTGTGGTTACAAAAAATATTTACAATAACTTATTTAAAAATAAATCAAATAAAACAGTAAAACGCATACAAAAATAGCAAAAATAAAATAAAATAATGTTATAATAAAAAAATACAACAACAATATAATGTCAAGTAATGAAATTGAAAAAACAAACAAGAAAACAAAGACCAATTTATAACTTCCTTTAAAAATAAATACGTTTAATAGGTTTTATGTCAACAGGTTTGGTCCTGTTTCTGGAATGGAGATATTACACACTTCATCTTAACTTATATGTAACCATACCAAGAAACACAGGTTATGACACACACACACACACACACACACACAGTTCCTCACCACCGTGCTGATTTTGGTCTTGCCTTCCGACGCTCTGATGAGACATTTGTTGTCGGCCGGTTCAAAGGTCTCCGGGTGGCCCTTTCTGGGGACCGGCTTCGTTCTGCCGTCATCTGCAGAGGAAATCATTTAACAGCGTGAACACACGGCGAGCGGCTCAACAGGTCGACGCTTTCAAAGCAGAAACGATGCGTGTCCACGGGCGGGTCACAAGCATTTTAATCAAACTTAATTATTTTTACAAAATCAAATAAAAAATGTGCGCGTGTTTGTTTTTTAATTATTAATTATATCTGAATACTAAAAAAAAAAGGTAAATTAATAATAATAATAATAAGAAAAACAATTAACTAAATGAACAGCAGAATTATTTTAATAACTTAAAAATATATAAAGCCTAAATCTAGCGTCTATCAGACTAAACTGTGCACACAACACTAAAAAAAACACAGAAATCATCTCAGATCCGATGCATTTAAACACAGAGAGAAGGCTTCGCTGCACACTGAAGGAGATGAACCTACATTTCTTTAAAGTGATGACCACGCTGCCACTGGTCCTGCACTTCTGGAACAGCCGAGTGAGTTCAGTCAGAAACTACACACACACACACACACACACACACACACACACATACACACACACACACTTCAGTCAGTATCAGACGAGATGCTCAAGAAATCACCGGTGCACCAGCAAACACACCTTAAAATAACTCAAATACAACAAAGCAATTCTATTATCTAATTACACATGCATTGATAATCATTTATTACTTAAAATAATGTCTTAAGAGTCGATGTAGCACTATGCCTCGGAGATGCATTTTAATATAATCAGGCCAATAAAGCACGCTTTGAATTGAACAGAGGCCATAATCAGCCACATTACGCACATTATTTTACTCCTGTGTGAATAAAGGCCAGTGTAACTTTCACGAACATGTGGTTTAGTAGTACATGTTGAGCTCCTCCACAGCTGTACCTCAACTTTACTCGTTTATTTCTGTAGTTTAGAGTAACGCGCGCGCTTTAAACGAGATGTGCTGACTTGTGTGAAGTTCATCGAGATTAAAAGGCGTCCGTTGGCCTGAGGATTGATCACAGTAATAACAGCGCGACTCGTCGAGGGAACGGGTTTGTCGGTCAGAGACGAGCGTGCTTTAGCGTGCTAACGCGTTACAACTCGACGCCGCTCGATTAAACGCGCTCCCTCTCGGCACCCGTCGCCCGGCGCGCGAATGCCGCCGCCTCGTAAACGCCGAGCGTGAGGTGTAACGTGAACTTACCGCGTCGTTTTCTAACAGCACCATGTCTGGAGCGATGAATGAGCCGCTAACGGTGCGCTTGGAACACGTCGCTCAGCCGCTCGCGAGCCCCGCCCCTTCCGGCGCGGCGTCGCGTGACGTCACTACCGCCCTCCAGCGGCGCCACATCCGGTTTGGAGTTAAGAGTCATGTGACGCTAAAGCTATTGTGTTATTAATAAATGTATAAATGTTCCATTTTGTGTTTTTTAGTAGGACTTTTATAAGAACCAGTCCATTAATGCATTACCTGTGTTAAACTGTAACGAAAAAAATATATATATATATATATATATATATATATACAGATACACAAACACACACACACATATATACACACACATACACTATATATATATATACACATATACACACACACTATAAATACAATTATATAAAATATGTATTTGTGTGTATATATACATAGTATTAGTGTGTGTATATATTAATGCATGTGTACACATATATATATATATATGTATATATACGTACATTATATATATAATACTACCAATACTATGTGTATGAGATTATAACAATCATATTACTATAAATACAATTATATAAAATGTGTCTGTTTTAAATTATTACAGAATTAATACACATTTTTATATATATATATATATATATATATATATATATATATATATATATATATATATATATATATATATATAAATTCTAATATAAAAATGTGTATTAATTCTGTAATAATTTATATATATATATATATATATATATATATATATATATATATACATACATATATACATACATATATATATATATACATACATACACATACATACACACTGACATTTATACATTTATTAAAGTAAAACAAAAAAAGCATTTTTATTAAATTTTTTATTTTACAGGAAAACAATGATAGAAAAAAGTAATAATGACAAAAGACAGTGTGAAAAAACATTTTAAGAAAAAAATATGATATATATTCAAGCTAAAAGTCTGACTACATGTATTCGATTACTACGTTCAATCCAACTGATGAGTTATTAAACTGTATAATACAAGATATTATTCATCAAATCATATGTGCCACTAAAAAGCTTCAGTAATAGAAAGGTCCCCTTCTTTAGAGGCTCCTTTAAATCACGTGATGCTGGTATTTCTATGAATATTTGGTTACGGTGCAGAAGCGGGGAAAGAGCAGTCGTGGACTCGCTGGAGATCGGCGAGCCGGTGAGAGTATCTCGAGCTCCAGTCTCTGTCGAACACGGCCCTCAGCTGCTGATGGAGCGAGCCGCCCAAAGCATC
>NW_025048164.1:327500-357500 GCF_018831695.1 Puntigrus tetrazona
AACTAAGATCAGAAAACACTCACGGCTTGCAGTAAAAATAAAGCTGAAAGCAGAAAACTCTCAGGTTTGAATACTTTAATGATCTTTAACACAGAAATACCCTGTCCAACAGAGACGAGAAGACATTTAAATAATCATGTAAATTACTTGACCGTCACAAATAAAGAGAAAGAGAAAAAAATAATAATAATAATAATAATCAGTAAGCGTGTATTTACATCTAACGCCAACCTCCGCGCTCTCCTCAAGCTCGGGGGAATAGAAAATGTGCAAATACTGATCAGAGAGGACGGGGACCGGCGCGGGGGTCACACCAGGGAGCCGTCTCGCTCGGAGCTCCTGAACGTCCTCCGTCCGCCTCGCTGAGACGCTCTCACGTCACGGGACGCCGCTCTGGAGGGACGGGGCCCGGGCCAAGGGACAGGGTTTCCTCGGGGATCGATCACGGCGTTGATGACTGGCAGAGAGAGAGAAGACGGCGTTCATCGGCGTTCAGCTCATAATAATAAAACACGCCATTTTCTACTAAAACAATACCCCAAATATAGGACAGGATTGTCGTTTTGCTCTCCGCCAACGTCATTTAAACTCGAAAAGCTCGTCTTTTTAATATTTGTTGATTGCCGCCGTGTTTCGAGTCGAAGCCGAAGGCATGCTCAGCGACTTAAAACCTTTCCTGAATACGTCTTTGCTCGTAAAAGCATCGTAGGAGACTACGCCGTCCACAGGATTCATTCAAGGCGCAACACTGATAACGCAGCGACTTTTTTGTCTTCCAGGAAATGGAAAAATTCTACGACGATTGCGGTTTGGGTCGCTAGGACAACTATTTGTCGGTTTGCAGAATAAGACGAGCAGCATTGCGTGAACAAAGCAAAGAGCTAAGAAACTATCGTTGAGAGAACACGCTCTCGAAGTTGACTTATTTGTGTTTATTCTCTGCAGTGCGTCAGGTTTAATATCTACTGACCCTCCAGCTGTTTCTGGACTCTCCGCAGCTCTTTCAGAATTGATGCAATTTCCTACAAAAGACAGACAGAACCGTTTTTAATCGATCAGCAGTGAAAAACATTATTATTGCTAGCTAAAAAGGTCACTTAAATTTAATTAAGCGATATTAAGCGACTTGTATTTATTTATTTCTCATTTTTGTTTAACTTGAAGCAAGGTTCATGTTAATTACAGGAAACTAAAACTAAACCCAAAACATTTTTGGAAGAAAAATATAAAATTCAGGTAGTTGCCAAGCTAGCATTTCATTTTCATTCAGTTTAACTTTATGTAGTAAAATTACAGAGCTATCTCTCTTAAAAATTACACAAAAACCTAAAAAAAAAAAAAAAAAAAAAAAAAAATATATATATATATATATATATATATATATATATATATATATATAAAAGGAAAAATAAAAATAAAATTCAAATACTAATAAGACCTATGATAGCATGTAAATAATAAAATTATACTGACTTGCTAAGAAGTACTAAAATAATTAAAATGAAATACAAATGAATAAAAACTATATTTATAATATTTGTTTGTTTTTCACGTGATGCCAGTTTTTGTTTTTAAAACAAATTTATAAAACAAAAAATGACAAAAACAAATGTAATAATTTATTTTTCTGTTAAAGTTCTATTTAAATAAAATACTGTACTAAACACTGATATGAATGATTTACTGCACCCCAGTTCTTACAGTCAAAAGAAAAATGACAAACGCATAAATTAATACAATTAAAAAAAAAAACGAAAATGATGAAAATGATATATATATATATATATATATATATATATATATATATATATATATATATATATATATATATATATATATATATATATATATATATATATATATATATATATATATATATATATATATAAATAAATATAAAATAAAAAAATTTAAATGTAAAAAAAAAAAAAAAAAGTAAAAAAATTAAGTCAATTAATTCAACATTACAATTGGTTCAATGAAGCTCAGTTTTCATAAAAACCCATAAAATAAAAAAAGAGCACGTAATAATTTTATTCAGGAAGAAAAGAGACATACCTTGTTTGATGTTTTTAGAGATGGAGAATCATCAGCCTCATTGATTTTTGCTTCAATTTCTCCCAAAACGTCCATTTTATTGTGAAACAAAGCCCTGAAAAAAATATAAGAGATTTTATATATATATATGCATATATATATATATATATATATATATATATATATATATATATATATATATATATATATATATATATATATATATATATATATATATGCATATATATATATATATATATATATATATATATATATATATATATATATATATATATATATATATATATATATATATATATATATATATATATATATATATATATATGCGCCTTCTCAAGCTCCTCCAACTGACTTGGAAAAATAAAAGAAAACCACACACTTATTTATTTTGACTCATCTAAAGCATCATGTGAAAAGCAAACGAGCCTCACTTGATTTTCTCCGTCAGTTGCTCTGTGTTTTCCCGGATGGCGAGAGACAGTTGAGACACCGGATTCAGCATCACGTTGTTCAGTGCGACCTGATATAGGAGGAGCAGGAGGACATTTAAAGCTCAGTTAAAACTCCTGAGGTTAAACCGAAGAGAAGAGAAGCTCTACCTCGTCCGCGGTCGGCTCGGACTCGTCGCTCGGCTCCGCAGCAGGACACTCCTTCGGGAAATTCAGACTGGCTTCGGGAATCTGGTGCCGCAACTGAAAGAGCACTTTTAATAATCAGAAATGATTCTTGAGCAGCAAATCAGTACATTACAATGATTTCTGAAGGATCGCGTGACACTCAAGACTGGAGTAATGAGGCTAAAAATCTAATTTTGATCACAGGAATAAATTACATTTTAACAGGTACTCATATAGAAAAAAGCTGTTTTAAATGGCAATATTATTTCACTATTTTACAGCATTTTTGTTTAAATAAACGCAGCCTTGTTGGATGTGGCACCTCTTCATGGGTAGATATGGCCGGTCCCATCTCGTCTGTTGGAGCACTCTGAGCTTCTGTGTCTCCAGCAACATCATGAATCTCTTGGGCCAGGATCGCCAAATCTTTGGCCAAGTCTTGACTCAATCTAGCAAATAATAAATACTTTTAATAATAAATCATTTAAAAACCAAACTTTGAGCGACGAGTGAAAATATCTTAATCTGTACATTTCAATTAGAATTACAATTTAATTTCCTGCTGTAAAGCAGCTCTCCGGTGTTTTATTAGTGAATAAGGAGAATGTAATAAAATTATATAAATAAAAATAAATAAATTATATTTATATGTATATATTAGTTCATTAGTGCTCAATATCCATAATAAATCAGTAACTTTTTCATACAGTTGATTAAAAGCAATCTTATTTTGTGTACCAAATATATTTATTGTAATAAAAAAAATAATGAAAGTAACTGCATAATTGTACTGAAGTAATATAAATGTAATAATAATGTAATCGTTTGTCTCATTTCATGTAGTAGCTTAAATATTTATACTTTTCTATTTTAACAAAGCACAAAAATGTAATGATCAGAGCCTGCTGACGAGTCGGCGAAATAATCACCGATTAATTGTCCTAATAATCATTAGATTAATCGATTATAAATGCATCTATACGTCGTCGTCAGGTCAGCCAAGAAGATGAAACTCTATACTAAACCAGTCAGTTATGTTATAATTTTAAAAGAAAAAATATTTTTGTTACGCAAACCCATCGTTCTGCATGTGATACCAAACTTGGAAGAGTTAGGATACATTTTAAAAAAACTGTGTTCGTTTGAAAGATGTCATATACACCTAAAATGGCTTCAGGTGAATAAAATACTGGGTCATTTTTGGGGCGCTATCCCTTTAAGACCCTAAAGAACGATATTAACTTGCGGAAAGTGGTCGCGAGCATTCATTGCACACCTGGCGATCTCAGCGCTATGAGACGTCCAGTTCTGGAAGGCGTCGCTCTCGTGTCCTTCCCCCTCGGAGTCCCTGGAGCGGGGCACGGCTCGCACCGGACCCGGCGGATGGGTTCTGGGGTTCTGCTGGGATCCTGAATGATGGGAGCGTTTGTGTTTAGGGGTGCTATGGTTAGACTCGTACTCGTCCTCCGAGGTGGAGGCGTAGTCTGAACCCTTCTGACGCCTCCTGGAGCCTTGGCCCAGGAAATTGGGAATGAGGAGCGTTTGGTACACCAAGTCATCAGAGGATGGGAGAGAAAACAAAAAAAAAAAAAAAAAAGCAAGAGGAGAGAGAGATGTGAGAAGACACCCGAAAAACCAACAACCACTTCCCATTCGTCAATGGGGATCAAAAGAGCTCAAGAAGATTGTTAATGCCATTAGAGCTGGACGAGTTTTCCAATGTTGGGATATTTAACAGTTAAGAGAATAAACTTAACTCCTCATGTAAAACATAGCTAGTCCTCAGTGACAGAAAACCTAAAAATGAGTTAAAATAATTCTTGTAAGCTTGAGCGTCGTGTTCTTAGAACGCCATTTTACGTGCAAAAGACACCATATGACGCCCCTTCCAGCGCATGTTAAAATAAAAAGTCATTTTAGAAATAAAAGCAAAAAAAACCCATGAAAGTTCAACTGTTGTTGTGTGAGAATGAATGCACATTTAACATTTTTAGAATAGTGTTTAACGCACAAGATGCTGAAAAACGTCAATGTACATCAAGCACATGTTTGCGAAATCATTTAGAATTTAAATGTTCTTGACGGTTAATAAAGAGATTGTTACTTAAATTGCGTTTTAGTTACATTTTCAAGATGTTAATTTCAAAGTTTAGTTTTTTTTTCTTATCGTCCAGCCCTAAATCCTGTTAGGAATATTTATTTTAATTTTCACAATATACCTGTTAAATTTTTAGTATGATAATCTGGTCATCTAAAACATCAGATATTAGTACAATTTCGTGGTCTTGTTAGTTGAAGATGGTCATTGGCGTGGTTGTGTGAAAAAAATAAATAAATAAAAAAATCCACACAAATCAAGTCAATGAGTTCAGGAGGAATCGTTCAGAGACAGTGAAAGAACTATTTTATATCAGAATCATAATTTTGTTGTTTTCGAAGCTCATCTCTCTGATAAATGGATGGTAAGCCAAAATAAAATCAATTTTTGCCTAACCTCTGACCAAACTTCTGCAAATCTTACAAGCATACTCAGAACCCATGATACTCACTGGCAGTGCTACTGGCGTATTTGGCACTGCTTGAGCGACCGCGGATGATTGGCTGTCTGTTCGCGGCGTTCGAAACCTTACGCAGAAGAGCCTTAGGATCTGGCACTGAAGCTTTCCGCACGGAGCTGCTTGACTCGGTGCTACGGTTTGAGAAACCGGTCCGGCTCGTGGAAGACTCCGTATCACTGGGTGTGTTGAAGGAGCCGGTCCTTTTCCTGGGAAGAGCCAAAATGTCCAACCGAGAAAGCTTCTTGCTCTCCTGAGCACCTCGAATGTTTGCCGAGGGGTTGGCGTCGGAGTTTTGAGACGTCCGATCGGTTTCGGTGCCTTCGTTGTCAGAGGCTTCACCCAGACGGGCACGGCGAAGCATTGAAGCCCTTGTCGGTTTCGGAGCAGAGAGGCTATTGGAGCGAGCTAGAGCATTGTTCAATTTTGATTTGCTCGTGCCATCCTTCTGAAGAGGGACAGTGTACTTTTTGTAAGGTTGGGAACTTGATTCTTGGTCGGAGACGACGTCTGGCCAGTGCCGTGTAGTGGAATTTGGAAGATCTTGCCCAAAGTCTTGAGAACTAAGGTTTCGACGGAGTTGAAAACGCTTGCTTGGGTCTACCTTGCCATTGCTGTTCTTAATCCCGGATTGGCATGATGGATCACCAGAAGTCTTAGGTTCTCTGGAACCTCTTAAGAGTCCTCTGAGGACCACTGGCTTCTTGGGAACAGAAACTAAAGCATTTTTCCCACTGATTGTACTAGAAGTGTCCGATTCTCCAGAGAAGGAGTCCTCTATATGGGAGCGACCGTTGTTGTCTTGCTGCTGTTTTTGCTCCAGAAGCTTTGCTTCCAGAGATGCTAGAACGTCCTCGGTGTCTTTGAGGTAAGACTGAGTGTCTTGTTTGCTTATACCTTTAAAAGCATCTTTACTAGAGAGCTGACTAGATATCTGAGGCAATCTGGACAAGTGGATGTCGCTGCTGGCCCTTTCTTTGGTGTAACTTTCTTGTCTAACGATGGACACTAAATTCTCTCCAACAGAGTCATCTGGTTGATCGATGCTGGGTGGTGAACAGTCGCTCTTGCTAAGTTTGCCATGTTGTCGGGTTAATGTCGCTGTGGAGAACTTGGGAGTCGAATCCTGGTCTTCTTGAGTGGTCTTCACAGACCGGTTCCACATCTTCTGGGTTGAATCAGGAGTCTTTCTGCATTGCTCAACTACAGAGCCATCATCGGATTTGCTGGCATCACTTAGGCTGTCTGGATCTAGATCATCCTGGACGCTTAGTTTCTGCGGATCCCACTTTTGCTTTTGAACCTGTGAACTCTTTTCCACACCGGGCAGGTATGTCTCCGTTTGGATGTGTATTGCTGGCGGTGGGGTCTCGATTTTTTCCTTAGAAGGAACCTGAGGAAGAACTCGTCTTGATCTGCCGCTTTGGCCTGTTTCTAAAGAGTCAGCACTTCGATTAAGCATAACCTGGTGGATGATTCTTTCACCAGCTTAAAAAAAGAACAAATAGGATAAATGAAATATGCTAGCAAAGACAAAAGCTAAGAACACTATTGAGCCAAACAAGGTACTATACCTCCGGCGGAAAGATCAACTTGTGTTGGGATCTCGAAGAGTCCTGAAGCAGGACCAGAGTCTGAATAGGTATCAGCCAAACTGGCCCAGCGAGAAACCCATCTAGTGCCTCCGGGCGTTAATTTCGTCATCGACTGTATCTGTAGAAACGAGCAAACTAATTAAATGCTAACTCTTACTACAATATAGCTCTTTCAAATGGTCATGTTTTTTGAAGTGGAGATATTTTCACTTCAGTTTTTCTTTAGTGTCCAGAATTGCTAATTAAACCAAATTAAATAATTTCTTTGATACGTTTCATTTAAAAGAATTGATTAAATTGTTCTTCATTTCTTAACTTTCGTATTTTTTCCAATTATTTTCATATAACGTAAAATGCTATACGAAACATGCTATATCTTGCCTTGTCATTTTAATTATCGGTTAGAAATCTGTTAATTAAACATCAATGTAGTAGTGACCGAGTATAATCCAGAATACCTCAGAGCAGCGACGTGGGAAGTTTAATCTATGAAATCTCATCAATGTACCAAATGAAAATATCTCAACCATCAGGCCTGATTCAAATCACCCATCCATAATCATCCAAAAGCAGGAAAGAGTCAAAAGACATCAAGCCTTAACAAAAAGCTTCGAGAAGATCCCCAAGAAAGATCCAAAGCACACTGAAAACGGTGTAGACTGCGTTGATTGAGTGATTGACAGATAGATCTACTGATGACCATATCCGGAGGGAGTTTACCTGTACAGGACCCTTGGCTGTGTCACTAAGTTCTGTTGAGTATTGACCCAGTTTTGGGCCTGAGCTATTTTCACTGAGTAGAAGACTATCATGACCCTCAGTGACACCAATTATAGGATTAACTGTTGCTGCTGCTGAGGTTTGGCTGTTGTCGCCAACACCAAACACCTGTTAATGATAAAGCATGCATGAATACGTCTGTTCTCAATTGCCTGGAACTCCTCGACTCTTGACTGATTAAATCGTGTAAAAGAGGCGGTCGACCGTTATAATTTTTTGCAAGCGATAATGATATTAAGCGAGTGGTCGATGGGGATATGAAGCTGATTTATAGGATATTGTAACACTTTAGGACAGCAAAAAGACATGCACAAGAATTTCCCAAATTAAATCCATTTGCATTTTATATAATAATTTACTAAATTATATAATTTGAAAATGAATATGAAAGAAAATAATCCGTAAAAAAAAATACATCTGTAAAACAAACAGATTTTACATGGCAGAATAACAAGTCAAAAAAAAAAAAAAAAAAAAAAAAAATGCCCTATCAGCAAACAAAACAAAAGTAAACCAGTCAACTACTATTCAAAACGCACTAGAAATGAGGTAAAATTCAAGCATCAGGGTTTGCAGTGCATATCAGCCAGACAGGAAAAACAATTAACAGCAGATGCCAATATTAAAAAAAAAAAAATATAGATATATATATATATATATATATATATATATATATATATATATATATATATATATATATATATATATATATATATATATATATATATATATATATATATATATATATACACAGCAGTTAGCCGCTATTCAAGACGCAAATGAAATGTGGTAAAATACTAGCATCAGGATTTACAAAAAATTATTAAAAAATAAAATATGAGAGAATATATTGGTCAACCAGTATTCTAAATGCATCAGCCAAACTAAATCACAAAGGGCCAAAGCAAATGCTGATATATCGGTTGACCACTCTAAAGGTGAACTGAGGTAAAATACTAGAGGAAGCGAAATGGAATTGAAATAATGTTTTGTAATAATACATTGTGTTTGCGGTCTCTTTAGCCGTTTGAATCTGATATCAAGTACCTGATCGATCAGGCTCCGTGCCTCCACAACCTCTTTGTCTGGACTTTCAGCTTCCACGGTGTAGGTACCTGCATCACTTAAACTGTCCTCCTCTTCCTGCTGCTTGGGAACCAATGGTTTGTCCGTACGGTCGTCTTCCTTGGGTGCAGAGGGAGATTTGTTTGACTGATTCACTGTATGAGATGCAGCAGGAAAACTCTGCGGCACCGAGGACCTAGCGTTCGAAGGCGAGGCCTTCACCCAAGTGGGGTCCCACGCGGGAGCAGAACTGGTTTTCGATACCCTAAGCAACTCCGCAGCAAAGTCCTGCGACAGTTTGGATCTTCGGCCGACGCTGCCGAACGTTTTAGCCGAAGAGCGGGAGCTGAAGTCAGACGTGCTCAAACGGACTTCGCTCTTCTCCCGCCGGAAGGATCCGGCCCGCTGAGGACCATCTGAACCTTTCAGGGGAATCGTGAACTGCTGAGTGGGTGGATTATGGCCGGATGGCGATGACCGCTCTCCAACTTTCCGTTTGTCTAACTTGCTTTTGAGAACAGACTGGAAGTCGGGAGAAGACATGTTATTGGAGAACGACTGCGAGCGTTTTTTCCGTTGCGTATCGTCGAAGAACTCGATCACAAAAGCTTGCTGGGGATCCGATTTGCCTTGGCTTTTTGGAGTGTAGTTAGTTGGGTAATCTTCTCCTTCCAGTTGTTGATTGATCATTTGTGATTCATCCGGTTCTTCAAAATCAGGGTCTTCATGATGGTGTGCTTCTAGAAATATAAAGTTAGAGGTCAATATTTAACCTACAGATATATTTGAAAACTATATAATATAATACAATATAAATGCTAAAACTATAAATATTATTTTTTTATGAAATACATTTTTTTTAATTCATACGAAATTAAAATAAATATATTTATTTAAGTTGTAGAATTTTTTTTAGTTATGCCATTCATTCATGAATGTGTAATTTAACGTTTTCATTTAATACGTAAATTAAAGTATATTAATAAAACAAATAAAACTGCATACCAACACTTTCTTCATTTTTTGTTATTTAGTTTGTAATTTTTTTGTTCATAATAAATCACAACAAAATTTGATAAAACTTTTTCCGTTTTCATTTGAAATGTATTGTTACATTATAAATGAAAAAAAAGAATATTAATAAAACTAAAACACTATATCATTTTTTTATTTCTACTTCCCATTTTAATTCTAAAGTTTTAGTTATTTTATTTTTTAATGTAAATCACAACAAAATTACTAAAACTTTATTTAGTAGTATTAGTATTAAATATTAAAACTATATATACACACTATTATCGATACTACAATAGCACTGTATGTCACCACTTAAATTAATTTATGATTTAATACGCAACTATCACGTAGAGTTGCAAATTTAGTGGAATCAAAATTGCCAGATTTACACTATAGTTAAATTTGTAAAACCTGTAAAGTTTATCTTTAATAACACTATAGAGAATAACGCTATATAGTACATTTCCGGCGTGCACAGAAGGCTAAAACACATTTATTTTTCCACAAAGTTGTCCGTCACCTTTGAAGGTCTTGTTCAGGAGCTCGTCTGACCCAGACTGCTCTTCTAGACTCTTCATCATCGTGGCGTCACTCTGAACCAACCAATCAGCCACTTTGTTCTCCACCGACATCACCTCCGTGAGCCTGGCTATCGACTCTTTGCTGGGGGTTCTGGGGTTTCTGTGCGGGCGGATGGAGAGCTTGCTGACGTGGTCCTTGATCTTCATCTTCCCAGGGGTCTGCTCGTCGAACTCGATGGTGAAGGAGGCGTGGCCCTGGACCACCGGAGACGCGGCGGGAGGCTTTTTGTGGTCCGTGTCTTTGGTGGGAATCTCTTGGACCTCCTGGGAAGCAGCTTTGCCCTTTGAATGGATCTCCTTCGTGGGGATCTCAAAGTAACTCGGTTCCTTGCGGTAAGGGTAAGCGGACTTGCCCTGGCCATCGTGAAGTTCATCTGGAGAAGCGCAGAGCTCTCGTTTGGTTCCGTCTGCGTGGTTTTCTGTGGGAAGACGTGACCGTTATTATAAAACTAACAGAAACGGTGCATTTCGACTTGAGTTTGAATCGCTTGAAAGACTGCTTGTGTTTCCAGACGCAAATGCAATGAAAACCAGTGTGAAAAAAAGCAATGAAAAACCACATCTTTAACCAGTGTTACTGTAGTATCTTTTATAGTTTATATTAATATTTAGAATTATTTTTGGTAGCAGTTGGAGCCATTATATATATATATATATATATATATATATATATATATATATATATATATATATATATATATATATATATATATATATATATATATATATATATATATATATATATATATATATATGCATTATTTTTAATCTAAAAATGCAAGTATTTTTAATGCATCGATTATGCCTCACTGTATGATCTCATGAATATTTGAAGAGCTCTGATGCAAAAGCTAAAATGAGCATTTTTTTCAGGCTCTCACGTATGCATTCAGTAGTTTCACTTTAGCAGAAATAAGTAGGTTTCATTAAAGTCAAATAACCTGAGGAAAATGCTCGTTTTAGAAGGCTTTTGCATCTCTTAATTCGTAACCACATTTACATACAATGTGTTACATGCACTTTTATAAGCATTGTTATTCCTTAAAAAGTAGGTTTTATTATTAAATTATGCGACATGTAACATGACAAAATGTTTCAGATGTAAGAATAATGCATTTTAACTTTTACATTTATAAAAAAATATGTACATTATAAATAACTTGCATTAAAAATAATTCATTATAGATAATGTTTCTTTTTTTAATACATTTTCCATCGTTTAAAAATTTGTTGTGTTTTTGCCATTTTCTTATTTTTTACTAAAATAAGTAAAACTAAATAAAGACATTATAAAAAAAAAAAAAAAGCTGTTTTTTTGTTTCTTTTTTGTTTAATTTTATTGCAGTTAACATTTATTTCATTTCAATAAAAATGTTCATGTTTTCAGTTAACCATAACAACCTTAGCTTTTTTTTTTTTCTTTTTTTTATAGCACGGTGAGTTTATTCAAATTCAAATACTCTATAACTTTAATGATTTAATAATTATTAATAATTTAATTATTTTGGGCTTTCCTTGACAAATCCACTACACAAACATGTCTACACTTTAAACGAATCAATGACTAGGAAAAACAATATTAAAACAATGTATTCATGGATTTACTGCGTATTTACAAATTATTATTAAATCACAAAAAAAAAAAAAAAAAAGAAAAAAGGCTACAAATAAAACAACAAATATATTTTAATGTTTATACTAAATATAAACCATACAAAATAAATAAATAATATATATATATATATATATATATATATATATATATATATATATATATATATATATATATATATATATATATATATATATATATATATATATATATATATATTTTTATTTTATATATATATATATATAAAAATGTAATATACATAAAAATCCACTAAAATCATTTACATGAGCTGAAGACACTCCGTTTTTCTAAACTTCACAGAATCAGTATTTTCCTGAAAGTACGTCACTTCTAATTCCAGACACAGGTGAAGCAGGTGAGCGTGTGACATATGGAAAAAGAGCTAATTAAAGTATTAATTAAGACTACTTACCTCACTCCTGCTGTGAGATAACGTCAGTAAGGTCAAGTATTTCAGGTTGATCTTACGCCTCGCCCTAACCGGGTGTGACATGTACAGTTTCACTGGTGCACTACACAGCTCTCGCTATAGGTGGCGTGATTCAGCACAGAAATAAGAAACAATACAAGTCCGTGCACACAGCTAAGATCAACATGGATGAGATTTATCGGTCATCACATCAGGGCTGATTAGAGACGAGAAGCGTATAATAACATCCGGTGTTAAAAACATCGGCATCTAGCATAGATTCAAACCTAATGTCAGCTAGCGGCGAATCAAAGGCGACTTGTTTTGAAATCTTACTTGGTTTGGTTGTTAAGCACATCTGAAACAGAACAAAGGTTTCTATGGTCACCTGTTAAAACTCTGAGAAGTACTTAAGACTGGAGGGAAAACACAATGACCTTCTCATTGGACTAAGACGGCCGCTAATCCATCACGAGGCTGAACTCGCTAGTCAGACGGGTTTTAAAGCTCACGCCGGTTCAGGACCGAATTCCTCAGGATCACCGAACAAAGGGATTTTTCTTTTAGCTCACGCCGCAGTCGCATTCCTGTCCACACATTAAACACTTCAAAAGGCACCGGGAGACACGCTTCTGGTACTCGGACTTGGGTTTGATGGGTCAGGAGTCTGTTTCTGACCTGTGTGAGGCTCCTGGGCGCTCGGATCACAGCGCTGAGCTTTATCTTCATCATCCTCACCCCACCAGGACGGCTGACCGTACAGAGGAGTGGGTCTGGACACGGACGGATCTGTGATGAAACGAGCCGAAAGGAAGAGTTTGATAAAACGTCTGCCACTGATCACATTACTTCTAGAAAAAGTGTAATAATTAATAAATAAATAAATAAATAAATAATAAATAAATAATATAAAAAAATGTATATATATATATATATATATATATATATATATATATATATATATATATATATATATATATATATATATATATATATATATATATATATAAACTAAAATGTTAAAAAAATATTACTGCCTATTTTTACTGAAAGAAAATATTTGAATTACATTTATATATAAAAAAATAAAATAAAGGTATTACTAGATAAATAAAAATACAAAAAAGTCAAACCTTGCATTAGTTGTAAAATTATTACAAAATAAATAGAATTATATTAAAAAAGATTTAATATTAGATTAATTAAAAAAATTGTAAATAATAAAAATCAAATATTTTAGAAGCATAAAAACCCAATAATAACTTACATGAACCATAAAATAAAATCATAAATAAATAATTACATGTGATATTTATTTCAAAGCAAACAAATATTTATATATAACAAAATACAGAATAAAATAAAATATTTATTTGTAAATAAAGTAAAAAAAAATTGCATTAGATGAAGAAATAAAATACAAAATAAAAATCTATAAATAAGCAAAGTTACAAAATATCATACAAATAATTAAAACTAATTAAAAAAAAACATCACAACAATAACATCAATTGGCTATGCTGACGATTTGTAACGTTTACTCATGCAAGAGTTAGCAAGCTTAACCGCTTCATTTAAAACCAAATGAAATGCTTGGGAAAACTTTCACGCACATCGAGCACGTCCGGCCTGAAGGCCTTAGAAAAGCAGCAGGCAGGCAGACCGCCAGCGACACTCGGGTGAACTCCACCCAATCAGAGACCTGCGCTAATCTACAGCTGCTGTCTGTCAGAGATAACCAACCAGTCACGCTGGTTACAGCAAGCCTCCGCACGGACACCGTTTAATATCAACAAAGACAGGGATGTTCACGTGTTACGCTCTTGTGTGTGTGATTCAGAGGAACGGACACTAACAGACGGACGCTGGGAGCAGGAGGAGGAAACAAGTACTAAAACATGATTCAATCCCATGAGTCAGTTGGGCAGGACCAGGTCAGAAACCACAGGAAGTTCAGGACTCAAACTTTCTCATGAAGTCAGTGTGAGAGTAAGAGCTAGCCCTAGCTTTCAGCTTCACCTGAAAATGAATGCATTTTAAAAAATATATAAAAAATATATATATATATATATATATATATATATATATATATATATATATATATATATATATATATATATATATATATATATATATATATATATATATATATATATATATATATATATATATATATAAAAAAAATATATATATATATATATATAAAAAAAAAAAAAATGTATATATATATATATATATATAAAAATTTTTTTTTTTATATATATATATATATATATATATATATATATATATATATATATATATAAAAATATATATATATATATATATATATATAAAATATATATATATATATATATATATATATATATATATATATATATATATATATATATATATATATATATATATATATATATAAAAAAAAAAAATATTATATATATATATGTGTGTGTGTGTGTGTGTGTGTGTGTGTGTGTGAAAATCTACTACGCCAAGGATTTCCAACCCTTTCTGTCAGATGAAATATAGCAATAATATTTTAATAATAATATTAATAAGTTAATGTTGCAGTAATGTAACGACAAATTTAAAATAAATTGAACATATTTACAGTTTGTTGATCGTCACATGACATACAGGATCAGCAAATGATATATTTCTTGCTTTATTTTTAATGTGTTTTTTGATCGTTTTGTAAATGGAAAATTATTACAAATTTTTAAAAATCAACTAAAACTAGTATATACACGTCTTTTTAAAAGGTTAACGAAAATAAAATATTTGACTTCAGCTAGCTGCCAAGACAACATCTCTCATATTAACTCAGTTAAAATGATCAAAACGACTTAAATTATTACAAAAGAAAACAAAAAATACACCGCTTATTTTTATAAAATAATATTTTTTAATATTTAGCTAAAGTAACACTGCAACTCATTGATGTAATAAAATTAATTATTAAAACGTGACAAACTGCTAAAAATAACATGGAAAATAAAATATAAAAAAAAAACTCAATTTTACCACGAAGACTTCAAAACAACTATTTAAAAATAAAAAAATAATAAAAAATAAATCAATCACACTGCAGCCCACGATTCCTCATGAACAAGCTCAAAAAGTGTTCATTTTGGGAAAATTATTTTTTCTTAACCGTGAAGCGCCTCGTTTTTCCCCCGTGAGCAACACTATCCTCCTTTAAGAGCAGCAAACAAACGTCTCTCTGTGAGCCGCGGCTCGATGGAGGTTTGGGCTTTCTGGACGCTCTCGAACACTTGAAGTAAACGAGTCCGAGCAGAGCAGCAGTCTGACGCTCGTTTAGCAGGCTTTAACCGTAACCCCGTCACGGGGCAATGCCAACCTCAACCCAATAATCACCTCCAAACCAAACAGTCCCTGGGTCTTAAAGAGACAGTGCACCCGTAAATAACCTCTTACTGAACAAACGACTCCAACAAGATAATAATAAAACGTGACGGTGCTTTTAATTCTTTTAATAAATAATAGATATCTACATGACTTATTCTGTTCATACTTTAGTCCAATTAACTGACTATTAATTATGATTTTTGCCCCAATATACTTCTTAATAATACGTTTGTGCAGAATAAGACATTAATGCGTGCTTTAAGTCATTAGAAACAGCATCTAGTAGTATTTAAAGTGAGAAGGGTACGTTGAAAAAAGCATGCATTTTAAGGTTAGACTTCAATGGTTGTGTTAAATATGAATAGATTACAGTCTAGAACAGAGTTACATTCAGTAACTGCAGCTAAAATCATAAAAGTAGTCCTCTACTACTTTTTGAAGGGCAAGTAATTAAATGATATCTACTAATAACACCCAACACTGGACGTAGGTGGCCGTTTTTCTTCAACAGGGCATTTTTTAGCTGTTCTGAGAGTCTTTTAGACAGGAAACGAAGAGCCGAGGAAAAGGTTTGGGGCGAAACCAACGCGTTTACGGCTTCTCTCGGTTCACGCGAAACACCGACGCGATTAAGTTCATTCAAAACCGCGTTACTGGGTGCTTTAAGTGAAACAAAACGCACACGAACTGATGAATCGGTTATTTGAATCAGTTCACTGAAAAGAATCAGATTCCTCATTGGTCCGAGGCTCAGGATTACAGATAATGATGCCGTTTCCTGCACAGACTGAATGTTTCGCTTCACAAGACCTCAAAATACCATCATCAGGGGTCATTATTAACTGCATGTCCTTTTTTCGGACGCTCAAAAGACAGCCGGCTTGCATTTTATGAATCGCCAAACCACAGATCGAGCTAAAAATCGTCCCTCTACTGACGGCCTCTGGGAGTAAATTCATTTTTAGGTGAACCGTCCCTTTAACACCACTCGGCCGCACAGAGCACAGCGATATTCAAACTAGACTCGCACTTCCGGAAAGAAACAACAGCACTTGTGAAGCAATTCAGCAAACATGCAAATATTACACCGGTGCTATCGTCGGGCAGATTCTGCGTCCTGAACACGGAGCCAACTTTCATCCTTCTCAAGTATAAAGCTTACAACTCTGAACGGAGTCTGTACATGAAGCATTAGATAAATGCGGGCTCTTCATGTTACCTGTGATGATTTTGCGCTCCGTTTTGTCTGATTTGACACGAAATGCATCAGAGTTTCGCCGTTTCTCATCGGTCTGAACGTGTTTCTTGGTTTCCGGCGTCTCTTGACCCAGCTGAAGTTGACTGGTGTATTTTTCATGCTGGAATAAAGAGAACATTTTAATAATAATAATAATAATAATAATAATAACAATAATGATAACTATTATTATTTTTATTATTCAATTTATAATTTAGACAACTAATTTTGCACAATAATAATGCGTAAGATACTAGATGCTTTTACTAAAATAAATGTCTACATTAATAATAATAATAATAATAATAATGTCTATATTTGTATTATTATTATTAACAATAATAATAAAAATAGACATTATTATTATTATTATTATTAATAATAATATCTATATTAGTATTATTATTATTATTGTTATTATTAATAATAAGTCTACATTTTTATTACACTAAAAAAAAATTATTACTAATTTTTATTAGTCTATATTTGTAAATGTATAATTTGGTCATTTATTATTAATAAAACAACTATAATTTGTACTTTCAATTTATACTTTATACAACTTAATTTTGTACAATAATGCTTTAGACAATTTAAGATAATTATTACTAAAATATGAAACGCATACATTTATACATAATAATAAATTGTCTAAATTATACAGTTTTATTACTCTACAAGAAATATTATTTAGCAGCAAAAAAAAAACATTAAAGTACTTTGACGAAAATACAACCCATTAATGTTTTCAGTAGCACTTAATTATGTTAAAATTAGTTCCTTAGTTAAATATTTTAAATACTTCTAAAGCATTTATTAATCTGTCTAGTTATTTAAACATCATACATTAACACTACTAATTTTAACACGCCCGAGCTAACATGAAATGACATTATTTTGTTAACTAACGATAACGAATGGCATCCACACACTGAAAATAAGCCAAAATGTTTTTTTTATGAATATGCATAACACTGAGATGTACCTTGAGGGCTTCTTCGGGCACTCTGTGTTGGCTTCTCTCCAGGATGTATATGTGTGCATGTGCGAACGGGTCAAGAACAAACAATCATCAGAGAGAGGAAGCGACAGCAGGACAAAAGCCCAAGATCAACAACGAGCTGCATTCAAATCGCTGGCAGCATGGTTTCTCTCGAGCCGAGCACACCTCCGGACAAATCTGTCTCGCAAACAAGAAAGCTGCTTTTCTGCTCTTTATCAAACGCCGTTTCTGCAAGGTTACTCATTTTCGCTGCGGGTTCGGAGGATTTCGCTCTCAGCACTGAGCAAAGGCCTGAGTCAAACCGCGCTCGTTTTATTCAGCCTGAAGAAGGATATCATATCCGAAGCGGATGACGTCCGATAAATTCAGGGTGATGTAGGTCTGATCAGGGATGCGAAGGTCATTCACAAAGGTCTGGCAAAGAAAGAAGAAGTTAGATGCTTTATATTTCAGTATAAACAATAGCAACTTAAATTCATAACCACATTCATTCATTCATTATATTATATATATATATATATATATATATATATATATATATATATATATATATATATATAAAAATATATATAAAAATATATATAAAAATATATATAAAAATATATATAAAAATATATATATATATATATATATATATATATATATATATATATATATATATATATATATATATATATATATATATAAATAAAAATATATATATATATAAAAAAATATATATATATATATATATATATATAAAAAACATAGAAAAATATACATATAAAAATCAAAATAAATAGAAAAATATACATAAGAATAAAAATATAAAAATAAAAATAAATAGAAAAATCTAAATCTAAATAGAAAAATCTAAATAAAAAAATATATATAAAAATAAATTTAAATTTTTATTAATTCTTTATTAATTCCGTTGAATGCAAAACGCTCAAAGCTCACTTTATTTGTACGTTTGAAAGCTACGCAGCCCTATTTAAAAATCCATATCTGATTTTGCACAGAGCTGCAATCCTAAACAAATCAAGCAGTCTTGTATAAAATACTGATTTCTTTATTGGGGGGGGATGCATAAACTAAAGCTCTCGTAAAACGTGCAGAGGACAATTAATAACTGCTATTACGGTTTTACATCATACTTTTAACAATATTTAGATTTGACAATTTTTTATTGCTCAGCAGAAAGGCATGACGTTATTCAAACGATCTCGAAGATTAAAACGTGCAACGCAGGATGTTTTTCAAATTGCAGTTGCTTTTTGTTTTCAACAAGCAGTGCGAGATGCATTTAAATTAGCATTTTGTAAAAAAAAAAAAAGGTGTCAAAATTGCATTATTTTAACCAAATCAAGCAGGCTTAAAATTAATATTTTCATTTGCGCGTGCAGAAACTAAAGTGCATGTTGCTGCAATGCGATTTTACACTCACACAGCAGAAATACATCATTAGGTTTCATAAAGCTGCGCTTAAACCAAATCAAGCGGCCAATATGAAGTCAATATTTGCATTTGTAAACTGAAGTGCTGAGTTAACATGCAATGCGAGATGCATTTTCACTTCTATTTCGTTAGCGGCCCTATATAAAAATCCATATTTTCATTTGTGCATCGAGAAGCTGTACAGCATGCAGATAAAAGGCACGAAAGCTGCCGTTGCATTTGTTTTCATGAAGCGGAAATGCGTTCAAAATGGCACCATTTGACATCGAAATAGCAATTCCATCATGCAGCCTTAAACAAAATCCCCACCGACGACTGAAAGCCCATTTAAGTGCCATGAACTCACCCCGTTGAGGCTGCCCAAGTCTTTGACCAGGTGCTCGTCTGTAGACGCGTCGTAGTTGATCACGGCGTGCTGTTTGTCCACGCTGCGAGACTGCGAAGGTGCAAAGCACAGAAAAGCAGCTTATCGCAAAACAAACATGCACGCAAACCCAATGCAGACGCTACAAAAGGCCGGGAAACAACCTTTTAGTGTTAAAAAGTCTGACGAGGTGTTTACGCAGCGGTTTAAAAGAACAGGAGGCCCGTCTGTAGAGCAGAGCCACGGCCACAGCATGCGTATGAGGGCAGAAAACAGTCTACTCCATGGAGAAAATCCCGTATAAACGTTCACATGTGGCCACAGGAAGGCACAATTACCCAGCATTATCAGCGTCAGCTTTCTTCATGCATCGGAGAAGATCGCCCAGCGCTAATTTACTGCCTCATTAGCGGCCATCAGCTGATGTCATTGTTCTGGGCCACCGAGAGACTCCGGGACTTTGTTATTAAAGCGTGCATTTTTTGCGTTTCCGTCAAAATTCTCGTTCAGAGCGCGGCGCGTATTAATAGGTTTAAGGTGCATGAAAGCCGACGGTGCGTCTTGAAAGAGTTGCTCTGCGCCGGGTTGAACGCGCTCCGGATCTGGAGAGGAATGCTGCTGATGAGCGGAGAGGGAGAGGCCGAGGTTTGGACGCATGAATAGACTCGAGCAGACCGCTGCGGTGAGAGGGCCGCGCTCAACTAACCGCACATGAACAGGAGCGTATAAACAGAGTCAAAACACTGCATTCTTGTGTCAGCAGAACAACAGAGAGAGAGAGGAACAGACAGGGACGTTTGTTTGATTTGAGGTTTAAGAGACTTCATGCCTCCTGTTGCTCTGACTTTACGGCACGTGCCATTTGATTAAAAGGGAGATTATGTTTTGTTCGATTTCAGTTTTTTTTATTTTTATTTAAATGTATGAGCAGTTTTATTGTGTTTTTATTTATTTACTTATTTTTATAAGTTTTGTTATTTTAGTACAGCAAGTTTAACAATAAAAAAATAAGAAATATTGCTTTGGCAATTAGCTGAATTAACATAAGTTTAATATTTATTTCAGTTGAAATTTTTATTTATAATCATGAATATTTATTTTTAAGGTCAACATACACATTTTTATATATATATATATATATATATATATATATATATATATATATATATATATATATATATATATATATATATATATATATATATATATATAATTTTAAATTTTAATTTAATTTTTTTTTCCTGTTTTTAAGTTTTGTTATTTTAGTACATCAAGTTTAAATGAAAATAAGAAATATTGCTTTGGCAATTAGCTGAAGTAAAATAAGTTTAATATTTTTTACAGTTATTTATAATCAAAGGTTTTTAAGGTTTTAATTTTTCTCTCTCTCTCTCTCTCTCTCTCTCTCTCTCTCTCTCTCTCTCTCTCTCTCTCTCTCTCTAAATAAAATAAAATAAAATATATATATATATATATATATATATATATATATATATATATATATATATATATATATATATATATATATATTTTATTTACTTAAAAAAGTTTAGTATTTTATTTTAGTTTCATTTTAATTTCTCACATTAGACTTTAGAAAGCTTTTTTATTATTATTATTATTATTATTATTATTATTATTATTATTATTATTATTATTATTAAAGGAACCGCTAGATTCTGCCGCAACAAGAATGAAGCCAGTAAATAAATCTCGGATAATCACGACTGAGAGCGGCTAAAAAGAGAAAAGCCTTACTTGGCAGCAAATAAACCCGATCACATCAGTGTACACGAACAGAGCTGCTACTAAACAACATGACACTTTCACGTCAGTGCTCTGAAACCATCAGTTACCATCTACTATCTGCACACCACCCGAACCAATTAACATTCATTTGACGGGGAGCAACTAAAAACATTCGCGTGAAGTAATAGTTGAACCAAAACCGATTTGAGCGGCGATCCTGTAGAGCTGAAGCTGAACTCGTTTCATACTCCATCACCTTTGCGGCAATTATTGTACGACGCACAAATGACGAAAACGACTTCGCTTTGCCAAACACGAGCGCCGAAGTGAATTTAACCCATTGCGAAATCAATTTATTCGACTCTGATTCGGTTCACTTCACTTCATCAATTCTGAAACAAATGCAATTCAACTCCACAGAAAACGCTAATATCATTATTATTGAACAGAAAAGTAGCTCTCATCAGTCGAATCGATGACACCAAAACATTTTTAATTTATTTCTGCAATGCTCTTCAAAAGGAACGCTCCGTTTTTTTAGAAATAGCTTCATTCTCAATCATTAATAAGTTGAGTTTCATCGTCCAATAAATAAATAAATAAATATATATATATATATATATATATATAATTTTTTTGAGAGAGAGATAAAAATTAAAACCTTAAACCTTTTTGATTATAAATAAATAACTTTAAAAAATATTAAACTTATTTTACTTCAGCTAATTGCCAAAGCAATATTTCTTATTTTCATTTAAACTTGATGTACTAAAATAACAAAACTTAAAAACAGAAAAAAAAATTTATATATATATATATATATATATATATATATATATAAAATGTGTATGTTAACCTTAAAAATAAATATTCATGATTATAAATAAAATTTCAACTGATCATAAAAGCCAGGAAAATCCCAACTTTTGATTTCCCGCCCGTCTTACTAAACGACAGAACTACAGAAGAGTTGAGCTTCAAACATGAAAACACACCAGACCTCTTCGGTCGCTCTTTGAACGAGATGCTGCCGGTCTAATAGGATTCAACGATCCACGCCAAGAGCTCTATCGACGGAGACCGGCTGAACGGACTCAAAAACGCTGAAGCTCGACTCCTGAAGGCCGTGCGTTCGCCGTCTCACCTGCAGCATGAGCTCGCAGTCCTCTCGGCCCACGAAGATCATCTCCCGGGGCAAGCGGTGGCGCGTGCCGGAGCTGCTCACCAGGAACCACGACGTCACGCTCATCTTCAAAGCGCTCCTCCGAACCCCACCGACATCCTTCAGGAGGAAGACACGATCACAGACACATGACAAAACACAAAAACCCCGACACTTCAAGAAACCCCATCACCTACGACCACTTTGATAGCTTTCGCACGTTTTTATATAGGTCTAAATGGCGATTATTTCACAATTGTGACACTCTTCAGAGTAAAACTAGAGCAAAAAAGCTGTATTCAGAACCCATGGGATGGTGGAGAGTCTGTATTTAAGGCTAGTTTGGTAAAACATTTATCTGTTGGTTAATATATTATCCAACAGTCTGACGTCAGCAGAAAAAGAAAAAGTCGATTCAAAAGGAGGAGCATTATGAGTGAATAAGAGTGCATTTTGAGCTCACTTTGACTCTTGTGATGCAATTACATTGAATCCAAATCAAGCGTATGCTGTTTACTTGAAAAAAGAGAGCAGTTATGCCTCGAAATGCTCTATAACAATACTTAATCGGTCTATAAATCAATGTCGAAGTGAAATCAGCCCAGTTTGCGTTACTCGTACGACGGTAAAGTAGTTATATCATCCAGCAAAGTGTGTAAGTTAACGTTTTGATATCCGGATTAATTCAAAACCCGCGTGAAAACGTCACATTAGACCAGAAACGGCTGACAAACTCGAGCTGCGAGACTCTACAGGTGTAAAACTAACTCTATCCGACCGAATTAAAGCCCATTAGCTGCTAGCGGCGCCAACGAACCCGAGAGTTCACTGACTGGAGGCGGGTTTCCCGCTTTCGCCCGGACCTCACGGAAGATATCCCCGCTTCTGTAACGTGACAGCGCGAACAAAGCGTTTAAAACACACCGACGCGTCGCGAAGCGCACGAAAGAGGCTCCGTCGAGGCGGACGCTCAGGTAAAACTCACCTTCAGAGAAACTCCAGGCGGATGAAGCTCGACAGGAAGTTCGCCCGTGACATTCCCGACGCTTTAAAGCGGCTTCGGCGCGTCCCCTCGCCCGTCGGATGAGGTAAAAAGCGCGTTCTCCCCGACGAACTTAGACTTTTATCCGCCTCGCTCGCTCGCTCGCGCGCGCGACGCTCCGTCGGAATCCGTCGGGCCGGGTCGGTGCGTCAGTGACGTCACGACGCAGCGCCTCCACCTGAAGCTCCGGCGAGAAAAACAAGATCCGCGAGCGGCGGTAAAAACCTGCTCAGAGGTGTTGATGCGGTTTGGACGCGTGCGAACGGCATTGCGTTGGATATATGTCACGGATAAAAGTGGAACAAAATGATAAAAGTGGGAAAAAGATGCATTAAAAATATCTATTAGAGGCAGTTGCAACTTGTAGCTGTCAAACGTTTAAAAACGCCCTTTATTTTGACGTTAAATGCAAATACGCAGGAAATATTTACAATAACGCAAGCATACTGTAAAAGAGTCTGATGAAATATGTTATAAACAGACTCGTTCTCCTCTGGGTGGCGCTGTCTGGTTACGAATGGAAGTACATTTTAGAGGAAGAACCTTAATAAAATAATAGGTGTGTAAAAAAGTACTGTAGTAAACGCTGCACTGCATATGATGGTGTTTTAATGATTTCAAATAAGACAAGCAAGCATTAAAATAAAGTGAAAACACGTACCATCAACAGCTGCTTTTATTTAAAGAAAAAACTAATCTCTGTAGTTTTGGAAATCCTAATTGTATGAATTAAATTAGATTAATAAAATATTAATTTTAAAGCTAAGGTAGAAATTTAAAATCTTATGTAAAAAAAAAAAAAAAAAAAAAAAATAATATATATATATATATATATATATATATATATATATATATATATATATATATATATATATATATATATAATTTATTTTTATTATTATTTTTTATATATGTAAAATCATTCTAACATACTGATTTACTGCCTTTCTGATTATTATCAATGTTGACCATTTTTTTTGTGGAAACTGGTGCAATCTACCATTCAAAGTTTTCTTTTTAATCAAAAATAATACCTACTTTTCTTCAGAGATGGCGCATTACATTGTTAGCAAAGACATTTCTAATGTCACAAAGGATTTCTCTCGCTATCTGAAGTCAAGGCGGCTCTTTTGAACTTTCTGTTCACCTGTGAATCCTGAAAAATAAAAGGCATCACAGTTTCCGCAAACATAAGTATTTCGGTGAATCAGTATATTGTTGTGATCTCTGAAGGATCACGTGACACTGAAGACTGGGGTAATGATGCTGAAAACTGATTTGGTCACAGAAATAAATGAAAATTGCAATAAGCAGACTTCTGAGCGGAGGCCTGGATCTCTTCTGTAATCGTATGAAGCTGCGTGTGGAGCACAGAGACGGAGGAAGCGCTGACTCCTCGGCGTCTGTCGGCCTGTAGGTGTGTATTTCTGCTTCCTCTGGGTGCTGTCCTACACACCGTCCAGCTGTGAGGGTTTGTAACCAACATCTGGCCCTCAGACTCCACCATCTGCTTCAGACTGCAGGAGCCGAGTAACCGGGGCTAGTTGTCACAGCTTCTACACGGGGTCAGCTTCGGGAAAAAATACGCTGATGGCCTCACTGTCCAATCTCCGTAACATGTACGTATTTAAAAAAACATTAGAGACTATTTATGGTCATATTTATGGTCATTATGCAATATTTAACATAAAAAAAAACATGGCAAAAAGAGAAAGATAATATGCAAATGTACTAGTAGCACTTTCAATTAACAAACTAACAATAAAACATTTATTAATGTATTAATCATTTGTTAAACATGCATTATGTAGTATTAAAATCAAAAGTTGTGTGTTAATATTACTTATTAATATTAATATTGCTAGTATAGGATTAATAATAATTATATTTTATATATAATTTGTACTTATACAATAAAAACAATATCATTATTATAATAAGATTTTTGTTTTATTTTTGCTTCATAAGATGAAAGGAACTAATAATTAAAATACAATTTATTATTTATTTAGTATATTTATTAATCTTAATTTTTATATATTAATAAAATATATATTATTATTATTAATTTTTAATTATATATATATATATATATATATATATATATATATATATATATATATATATATATATATATATATATATATATTTTTTTTTTTTTAGTATATTTATTAATCTTATTTCTATTTCAACATTCACTAATACCAAAAGTTTTAATATTATATAGTGGACCTGAGCTTAAGCAAAATAATATTTTATAAACTAACATTAATAAAGAAGAATAGATGTGCTGTAACAAATGTTTTGCTTATTGTTTGTTAAAGCATTAATTAATGGAACCTTATCATAAAGTGTAAATATAAAATATATACTCAAAGTTGGTGATATTTAGTCTAAACGAACCTTTGCGTTTCAATTATTGTGAAATAATCAAGCAATACAATTCAGCCGAAACTTTATTTGATCAATTCAATGTAAAAAATAAAATAAAAGAGTCTAAATCATAAAAACTGCTGAACAGTGTATACAAATCGAATATTATTTGTATCCTAAAGCTGGTGTTCTTTAGTTCACGTGTTAAAAAAAGACAACAAAATTAAAGGATAAAAAAAGGTCAAATATCTTCCCGTTTTAAAAAAAGAGGGTAGTACGAAAGAGCATAATTCATATGAAACATCAGATCTAAAAACAGGAACAAAATGGTTTTGCATATAAAATAAGGTCATAAGGTGAAAAGAGAGGAAAGGCCTTTACATTCATGGTGATTATTACACATCATATCAACAATGATCAGAGCTTTCACAATAATAATAATAATAACAATAACAATAATAATAATAATAACCTGCCAACAGATTCTCTCATCTGTACAAAGATCATATTTGTGGTTGTGCTGATTACATCTTCATGGTATTTACACCGATGTGTGGAAACGTTGCTTGAAGTCACCTTCGAAACATCTCGAACAAACAAATGAATGAGTTGTGTGCCGAGCACGAGATGGGTTTCTCCCGCACACACCGAGTCCAACCTCTTTTGTAGCTCTTAATATATTAATAAGGAAGGACCCGGAGCTAAAAAACAAACACTCTCGAGGTGTATTTCAGCTCGTAGCTGCTGATCGGTCACTGAAGGACCTCGCTCAGGCTGTGCAAACGCCTGGAAGACCTCGAGGATCGTCCAGCTCACATAGAAGAGAGGAGAAATCAAGCCTGTTTAAAGAACCGATTCTGTGACAACATGCCCCGGTAGCATCCTCCATTTTACTGATTTTTGAATGTATGGTGACTATTTAATGGCTTTTACACGGAAGCTTGTTTCACCACGGAATAAAAAGGTAACTGCAGGTTTTACTTCACGATTTGGATGCTTATTTTCATAACTCAGAATTTTTTTGTCCTGTGATTACAATTTATAATCTTGTGATTCAATTGAATTTTTTTGGCCACAGAATATACAGAACATTCTTTCTCACAATTGAGAGACCTTAACCCTAACCTAACCTAACCCTAACCTAACCTAACCCTAATCCAACATATCCCTAACCCTAAACCCTAACCCTAACCTAACCTAACCCTAACCTAACCTAACCCAACCTTTAACCTAACCCTAACCTAACCTAACCCTAACCTAACCTAACCTAACCATAATCCAACATATCCCTAACCCTAAACCCTAACCCTAACCTAACCTAACCTAACCCAACCTTAACCTAACCCTAACCTAACCTAACCCTAACCTAACCTAACCTAACCCTACCCTAACCCTAACCCTAATCCAACATATCCCTAACCCTAATCCCTAACCCTAACTTAACCCTAAACCCTAACCCTAACCTAACCTAACCTAACCCAACCTTAACCTAACCCTAACCTAACCCTAATCCAACATATCCCTAACCCTAAACCCTAACCCTAACCTAACCCTAAACCCTAACCCTAACCCTAACCTAACCTAACCTAACCTAACCCCTAACCTAACCCAACCTAACCCTAACCTAACCTAACCTTAACCCAACCCAACCCTAACCTAACCTAACCTTAACCCAACCCTAAACTAACCTTAACCCAACCCAAACCTAACCTTAACCCAACCCAACCCAAACCTAACCTAACCTAACCTAACCGTAAACGTAACCGTAACCGCAACCGCAACCGTAACCCTAATCCTAATTCCTAACCTAACCTAACCTAACCCAACCCAACCCTAACCCTAACCTTAAGGTTATTTTTTTATTGAATGGCAGAAACAAGCTTCCATTTTTTTATGCTTTATTTAAATGGCAAAAACGTTCTGAAACCCAAAATAACTTACTCAATGTGGAAAGGTACCATGCAAAAAAAAAAGCCATAGTTTCCAATAAGAGAAACTATAATGACTCGATTTTATAAAAAACATCATATCATAAATTAGTGACACGTTTAAACTCTAAGTTGTAGAGTTCCTTCATCTTTAAATCCTCGTTCTCATGCATGCATTTGATTTGATCTTTATTCTCAACACTTCAATTCCAGCGTCTTTGGTCCTAAAAACAGGCTTTATTTTCTCAAAGCAAAAACATAATTGCTTATGTTTCTTTTCGACTGAAATACGATTCGGAAATGTTCTAGACAGCTTTCTCTCCTTTACTACATTGGTGGGGGGATTAACAAGTTACTTTGTCGTTAAGCGGAATTCAGTCGTTTTAATAATTACAAAAAAAATAATTTATCTACATTTTTCTACTATATTGCACATTCGATGCAAACGATCACAAATGCAAGTAAAAAAAAAATACTTTTCTGGGGGGGAGACGGTCGAGAAAAAATGGCGTGAAATTACAAATGTAGCAGATTCTAGACTTTTTTTCTTATTTTCTACGTTTCAATTGGTCGGTTCATAAAAATGGCGTTTCTGAATACAAATGCATTAATATTTGGCGTGCCGTTAATTTCCAGATTAAGTGCTACACAATCATTTCTGTATTAATTTGGCAGTTTGAGTGGAAATGTTAGTGTTCCCTCTCATATCCTCAGAAAACGTGAAATCAAAGGCCGCGGGAGCAAACGTGGAAACGGACAAACATCCCGGATCTCAGAGCTTTACGCCGTCCCGCTCGCCGAGTAGGAGAACTGTGGGAAGTGTGGCCTCCTCTCGCTGTCGAACGACTCCATGCTGTCATCTGATCAAAACACGGACACGAGCAGAATCGGTTAGAACGCACGCTTTGGGGGGTGCACTTACTTATGTTCCGAATGCTTTGACGAGACAAATACAGTACAGGTGTCTGTCAGGCCAATATATTAAGATTGTGGCGCTAATTTGTGCACAAATGAAGAATGTCGTTTACCAGACAGATACAGGTCCCTAGTGATTTACATGGTATGGTATAAAATACAATGGAAGTCAATGGGTGCCGTCGACTTTTTGGTTACTAACGTTCTTTAAAACACTTTTTTTTTTCTATCAGGTTCGGAATGAATTGAGGGAGAGCAAACGGAGACAGGATTCATTTTTTGGGGGGGAACTGTCCCTTTAAATAAAAACAAAGAAGCAGACCAACGCCATTGTGGCCACGGCTTCCTAAAACGAAGAAATGAATGAGTAAATTAATTGGGAACAGATTCCTAAATTGTGGCCATAATGAACATTTCCCATACAAACCAAAGCAAACCAAAAGTGTGTTTTTGGAAATGGACACAGAGCTTTGTTATGGACTGTTTGCTTTGTGTTTTCCACGAGATCGTAGTTAGCCAACTTAAAGCAGCCGTAAAAGCAACCATTCATTTCTTACAAGCAGAATGCTGCGTCCAGGGTAAAAACAGGAAGCGCAAACGATCAAATCACCTCATCTTTCGCGCTCAAAACTGCTAAACATGGGATACCTTTGCTGCAGTTTTCCCTGAACATCCAAATGTGACTTTTACGTTTTAAACATAGCATTTTTGGTTTATCTTTGGTATATTTTACATTGAAATAATAATAATAGTTTGTGAATATGCAGCTTTGTCTGTGATTGTTAACCCATAACTACCGCCTCCTTACTGAACGAATGACGCCACCTACTGGCGATTTTAGTTTTAAATCAATTAAGTCATCATTTATTGCTTTATTAAACTAATAATACTCTTAATGGAAGAGCAAGAACATGACACAAGGCTAGAAAGGCTTGCACCTGTAATTCAGGTGTGTTTCCCGGAAGAAGTGTGTGTTGCGAGTGTGTCTGAGCACCTTGTCCCGGCGGGGTGATGGTGATGGTCTGTCCGGTGAACTCCTCATCGAAGTATCTGGTGTCCGTCTCGGAGGTCACCTGGGGTTTGAACGGAGGAACCAGCTGACCGAGGGACA
>NW_025048164.1:372500-377500 GCF_018831695.1 Puntigrus tetrazona
TTTTCTGGATTCTGTTTTAATTCTTTAATTAAATTATAACAACAAATATCTAACCAATTTACCTTAAATAACTTTAATAAATTTTATAATATATATTTATATATATATATATATATATATATATATATATATATATATATATATATATTATATTGATATTTTACAATTATTTATACAATTATTACAATGATTAATGGTTTCAGAAATTCTGTTTTAATTTTCGCGGATTAATGATTTAATCCAAAATTATTACTGAAACGAATGCATTAAAAATGTTACATTTAATTAATCTTTTAAAACACAACCAACCCGAAAAAGAACAATTCCTTTTGTTTTTGGAGCAAAACGTTCAGCACTACAGATGTTCACCGCTATTAAATCATAATTAATATTTCATAAAAACATACACTGCATCAAACCGAGC
The DNA here is from genome assembly GCF_018831695.1 of Puntigrus tetrazona. NCBI lineage: Eukaryota > Metazoa > Chordata > Actinopteri > Cypriniformes > Cyprinidae > Puntigrus > Puntigrus tetrazona. Next base: position 372,925 of record NW_025048164.1, read on the forward strand.
CTTAATTGATGCGTTCAGTCTTTTTTCGGTCCGACTCTGCTCCTGTTTTTACTCACTTTGGCTACAATCACTTCTTTCTTGAGGATTTTCATGGCGTAGTATTTTCCCGTGGCTTTCTCCTTCACCAGAATGACCTTCCCGAAAGTGCCTTTTCCCAGCAGTTTGAGGTATTCGAAGTCGTGCATAGTCTGAAACACACACACACACACACCTCTGACCTCTGACCCCTGAAACAGTGTATGGTTATGTTTGGTGACTGCGGTGTTATTAGAGTGTGTTCAGCACCACTTTGAGCCGAGGTTTGGTCAGAAACATCTCCATGTCCATGTGTTCTGGAGACGCGTCCATCATCTCCTCCTCCTGTTTCTGAAGACTGTCGGCTACAGTCTGGATGGTTTTGGTCCATTCCTCTCTGAAACGACACAAAACAAAACTGCTTTTCTGCTGCTATAATCATACGCTGATATACGGTATATTTAAGTTCAGTAGCATTTATCTCTGAATAATATACAACAGCTACATCTCATTTATTTCAGTCAGGTTTGCTTTTCATTTATTATTTTTTAATATTTATGTATATATTTTTATATATAATTTATTATATAATATATAATATATAATTTATTGTTTTCTTTTTTTCTTTCCTTTTTGTTTTTAATTGAAGTACTTTTTTATTTTCAACAAGTACATGATGCTTTCAAATATATATTTTTATGAAGTGATTTAAATGTGCATTTACTGTATTTATAATGTATTTTATAATATATGACTATATTTTTCTTTTGCATTTTTCTTTTTTACTTTCTTGTTAAAAAAATGTATATGTATATATATATATATATATATATATATATATATATGTGCATTTTGATATCTTTTTTCTTTTAAAATATTTTGTATAAATTATATTAAGTTAAACATGTTTTTATAGATTATTCATTTAATTTATAGAATTCATACTTTTTTATTCCAAAAGAAAATTCTAGACTTCCAAATACTTTTATGCATTTATTTAAATACTTAATACATTTAGATGTAATGTATTTATTTAGTTTAATTGACTTATATTACTATTACTAAATATTTCATTTTTGGTTGAATCTTATTTAAAGTCAAACAAAATAAAACGCTTAACAAATGCACGACGTCTCAGTCACTCAATATTGACCAAAATAAATGACAAATTATAATTATAATTTTAATGTGCTTTTTGTGCATTTTTATTTACTATTAGGTTATATAGTTTGTTGTATATATATATATATATATATATATATATATATATATATATATATATATATAATATATAAATAAATAATAATAAAAAAATATATATATATATAGTTTGTTGTGTACATGTGTGTGTATATATATAATAATAGAAATAGATAAATAATATATATAAATAAATAATATATTAAAAAATAATTTATATATATATACGCACACAACAATTAATTCAGTTAATGTTTACTTTATTTGAAGTCATGCAAATGCTTTAGTAAGTTTTTTAACCCTGGTTCCTGCACACAAGTTTCTCTGTAAATGAAGCTGAATGTCTGAGCACATATAGAGGGAATAAGGAGCAGGCATGCAGGTGTGTGTGTGTGTGTGTGTGTGTGTCTGACCGCTCCTCGGGGCTCTCCACATGGAAGGTGCGCTCGATGACAGTGGTCCACTGCAGGCAGCGTATGATGAATGTGTTGGGTTTGGGCCGCTCCGTCTTCATCAGCTGACACTCTGGACACATCCGGGGGAAAACCACGCCAGAGAGAGAAACGACGGCAGCAATCATTTATCTTTATCTGAGAGCTTCTCCGGCACTACATTACACACACTCAGTAGGGAGCGGAGAACAGGTGCACCGTACACACACTTCTACAAGTTTAACAGAGAAAACCCGGGCTGAAGCACGAGCTGAAACCTACTGACAGCGTGCAACAAAAAAAACAAAACATTTTGGACTCGACGCGGCGTTTTAAAAACCGAAGATGAAGTGACGCAATGACATATTAATTAAATCAGTTATTCCCATCTTCTGTCAATAATTCAACGTTAATATCGCGTGCAATAACATGAAATAAAACTCTAACGTGTACATCGAACACGTTTTGCAGTGTTAGAAATTAAGGTTTACCTCTCAAACGTTTCCCAGATTTCATTTTTAGATTTTCTGTTTTTTATTTTAAAGTTTTAGTAAGTTTACTATGTGCTTTTTTCTCGTATTAGTTTTTTTATATATGTATTTTTTTATTTATTTGATTCAGTATATTTCACTACCTAAACTTATATATACATACACACTTTATTGTCTATATGCATTAGTATATTTCTTTATATAATTTATTTTCTATATACATTATATTTAGTTTAATTTTATTATATTTATTATTATTATTGTTATTATTATTAAATTGTATTTTATATATATATATATATATATATATATATATATATATATATATATATATATATATATATATATATATATACAGATTAATTATTAATTTAATTTAATACATTTTTATTATTTTATTATTTATTTATTTATTATTTATTTTATATATACATACATGCAGAATATTTCTTTTTCTGTCTTTTGTTGAATTATATTTTAAAATCAAATAATTCTTGGGGAAAAAAAACAATCAATAAATCCATATTTTAACCTACTTTTTGATGAATTATATTTAAAGATGGCATGTAAATCAATGCTATTGCGGTAATTTCAGCAACAACAAAAAAGCACATCGACTCTATGCTTTAACGCAGAGTTTTTGTCATTATCTCGTGGTTAGCGCGGATATCAGAAAGGACGTTTTGCATCTAAACAGCCGTCGATAAACCCCGCTCCGGTTCCCCTTCCCGCGCCGGCCGCGTCCGAGCAAAACCGGGAACGTCATCAGTTGCTAAAAAACTCGAACGCACGTCTTTTTTCCTCCGAGAGCAGCCGAAACGAGCTGCGTCTGTGTTCCCTGCCCTCAAAAGTGCTCACTCCGAGAGGAAAACTTATGCTTTCAGCGCCACAAAGCACAATCGCCTCCGATATCCAGCAGCGCTTCTGCCAGGCGCGTTCCCGCGAACATATGTCGAGGAGCGAGCGTGGAAGAGACATGTGTCACGTAAGAGACGACGCGAGCGGCCTGTCGACGAGATGGAGGACCCGGGTGAGACCACCACTGAGATCCGACGCTTCAACCCGAGCCTCCATCGGCGGCGAGATAACTAATGAGGATCAGCCACTTAATAACCACTATATTTCACAAGTGTCAGGGAGGAAGCGTTCTCTTGAACAAACATTATGGCTGTCTAATTAGTCTGTTCAATCATCTCAACAGTTTGCGCGGCGGCGGCGGGGCTCCCTCGCTCGGTTCTGCTGAGGTGCGACCGGCCCGGCGTGTTCTGCACGCTCCGCACGTCCCTCGGGGGAAGCACGGAGAAGAGTAACGTCCGGTCCGCTCGTGCGTAATCAATTAAATTAAGCATGCATCAAATACACTGCGATTGCTTTTATGTGTACGACACTTTTAATCCTGGCTTCTCCTGAAGAAAACTTTTACGCAGCGCTAGTCGTGTGTGTGTGCACTTTTAAGATCACTTAACAAATGTCTGATGGGCAGAATTTTTTTTTATATAAAACTGCCGTGTTTTATTAAAAACACACAGACACACACACACACACACACACACACACACACACACTCACACACACACACACACACACACGCGCAGACAGACACACTCACACACACACACACACACACACACACACACGCGCAGACAGACACACTCACACACACACACACACACACAGACACAGACACACTCACAAACACACACACACACACACAGACAGACACACACGCGCAGACACAGACACACTCACACACACACACACACACACACACACACACACACACACACACACACTCACAGACACAGACACACTCACAGACACACACACACAGACACACACACACACACACAGACACACACACAGACTCACAGACACAGACACACACACACACAGACACAGACACACACACAGACACACACACACTCACAGACACACTCACAGACACACACACACACACACACACAGACACACACACACACTCACAGACACACACTCACAGACACACACTCACAGACACACACACACACACACACACACTGACTCACAGACACACACACACACTCAGACACACACACACACACTCACACACACACACACACACACTGACTCACAGACACACTCACAGACACACACTCAGACACACACACACACACACACACACACACACTGACTCACAGACACACTCACAGACACACACACACACACACACACACACACACTGACTCACAGACACACACACTCAGACACACACACACACTCACACACACACTCACACACACACACACTGACTCACAGACACACACACAGACACACACACACACACACACTGACTCACAGACACACACTCAGACACACACACACACTCACACACACACACACTGACTCACAGACACACACACACACACACACACACACACACACACACACACTGACTCACAG
>NW_025048164.1:387500-417500 GCF_018831695.1 Puntigrus tetrazona
ATCAAATATTTTACTGAAGATTTTCATATACAGTGACATAAAAAATAATCGAATAAAAATAAAAATCTTCAGTAAAATCGATGTTTTCTCATATAGAGTGACCAAAAAGAAAAGAAGAAAAACGCAACAGAAGTTTCTTCAGTGACTGTTGAACTTCGTGGTTACTTTAGACGAAAATCTTCTAAAAAGTTAGTTTTCTCGTCGCCTTTGAACTTCTTTTTGTTTTCTATTATCATGTGTGTATCGGTGCATGGAGCAGACGAGCGCAAGAAGTCAGAAAACTGCCTGCCGTTGTCTGCTATCAAACTAAACTGAGATTATCTATTAAATAATCGGCCACGGTATGAAAAAAAAAAAAAGGCAAAACGGTGCCGATGCTGAACGACGCAGCTTTTAAAGGTCGTTTCGGCGAATGAAATCAAGAGTTGTAACAGCGTAGCAATACTACAAATCCTGCAAGGCCAGACTTTTGACTAACATCTGGGGCCTTGTGTGCTCAACTTTGCATAGATTTCATCCTAAAAGTCTGCGTGTGCACAAAAGGCAGATTTTCCATAAGCACAAAGCTTTTCCGATTTATAAAACCGTACGCGTGCAAAAATATGCACCAAACTGCCTTTAGCAGAAGATACATGCACGCCGTCCCAACACGACCATATATGGAGCTCATTTGGCTATGCGTAGCCTCATCTGCATATCATTTACATAAGCATGTTCCCATCCATGTGATGCTGTGTTTAACAGTCAAAGCACTCGCTAAACTTCTTGGTTTTTTTAATAAATCCTGATATGGAACAGTGTCCGCAAGCAATTTCACGAGCACGTATGGTTTCGTTTGTTTCTACACTTTTTAGTTTGTTCCGTCCAGTTAGACAGAAAGAGACGGTCTGGGTTAGTCTAAAACTAGCCACTAGTTCCTCAGCAAAAGCTTCTCTTCTAAACAGCCTCAGATGAAAATGACGTGACATTTATTTAGCACATCCAAAGAGACTCATAAAAGAGGAACAGAAGAACCTGCGATATTTGTAACGCACAATGGCCAGGTTATTAGACCACTAGACTAGGAAAACGTGCGGTTCTTTTAAGAAAAGAAAAGATATTGTCATTAAAAAAAATGTAAATGGTTTACATGTAAAATTTGTACGCTTTTAACGACCCGAACTTCTAAAATCTAAGGTTCTAAAAATGTACGTTTGTAGAATTCTAAGGTTCTAAAATATAAAGTTCTAAACACTTCGGCTTTTAAAAAAACCAAAGCCTCTTAATCTAAGGTCTTAGAACTTCGAGGTTTTAAAAATGTAACGTTCTAAAACGTAAGGTTCTAAAAATGTCGGGTTTTAAAAATCTGAAGCTCTTAAATCAATCGTGTTTTAAAAAACTAGAGGGTTCTAAAAGGTTTTAGGTTCCAAAAGTACAAGGTTCTATACATGGTTTTAAACATCTAATGTTCTAAAGGTTTCAGATATTCTAAACTCCTAAAATGTATGATTCTAAAAAATTAAACCTTGTAACAACGCAAGCTTCTAAAAACCCAAGGTTCTAAAATATAAAGTTTCTAAAAATCTAAGCTTGTAAAAATGTTAGGGTTTAAAAATACGAGCTCCTAAGATTTAAAAATGTAAAGTCTTAGAAAACGGTTCTAAAACGTAAGGTTCTAAAAATGTCCGATTTTAAAAATCTAAAGCTCTTCAATCAAAGGCGCGTGAAATTGTTGTGTTTTAAAAAACTAGAGGGTTCTAGAAGGTTTTAGGTTCCTTAAGTCCAATGTTCTATATATGGTTCTAAACATCTAAGCTTCTAAAGATTTCAGATATTCTAAGAATTCTAAAAATCTAAAAATTCCTAAGATTCTAAAAAATAAACCTTGTAACAAATGTTAGCTTCTAAAAATCCAAGGTTCTAAAATATTAAATTCTAAACATCTAAGCTTGTAAAATGTTAAAAATATGAGCTTCTAAGTTGTTCTGAAAATGGTTCCAAAACATAAGGTTCTAAAAATGTCAGGTTTTAAAATCTTAGGTTCTAAACGTGCAAGCTTTTAAAGATCACGCGCTTCAAAACAATCCAAGCTTCCAAAAATCGCATCATTTCCTGCAAACGTTGGATTAAACGACCTTTGTGTGATCGCGCAGAAACCGTTTTTTTTCCCTTGACAAACACGTTCTGGAGCGACTCTAACAGCTGAAGATCTCCGCCGATGATGGATGCCGGAGCCGGGCGGGAACACAGCGATCAGAAACACGCCGGCAGACGCGTGGAGGAAGAGGAGAAGCACAGACGAAGACGAACGGCAGAAAAATGGGCCGGACGTGAAGCACAATCGCGGAGCAGGAGGTTTGGGCACAGAAAAGTAAGCACACAGCGGGAGCGCCGCTGCGGCAGATACGCAGACAGAAGCGCAGCCCCGCACACTGCCTTCTGACAGCTGCGCTCTGGCAATTTACATCTCTCCAGCACATTTAGCAGGAGCCTGTCTGCCATCACCCGCAGCACGGGGACCTGCTGGCCCCCAGACTCGTCCCGGGGAGCCCTGCTCCGCCGCTGCCCTTCGGCCCCGGCACCGCCGCTCACGGCCCGCCTCAGCTGTCACGTTTGGACAGTGATGGATCGAGTCGGAGGAGAGGAGATGCTGGAGACATGGGAAACATCATCGGGCGAGCTCCGTGTTTTAAAAAAGCGGAGGGTTCTAAAAGGTTCTGAAAATCCAAGGTTCTATAAACGGTTCTAAAGGTTTCAGATATTCTAAACTCCTAAAAATGGATGATTCTAAAAGCCCAAGGTTCTAAAATATGAAGTTTCTAAAAATCTAAGCTTGTAAAAATGTTAGGGTTTAAAAATATGAGCTTCTAAGATTTAAAAATTCAAAGTCGTAAAAATGGTTCTAAAACGTAAGGTTCTAAAAATGTCGGGTTTTAAAAATCTAAAGCTGCGTGAAATTGGCGCGTGAAATTGGCGTGTTTTAAAAAACCGGAGGGTTCTTAAAGGTTCTAAAAATTCCAGGTTCTGAAAATCCAAGGTTCTATAAACGGTTCTAAAGGTTTCAGATATTCTAAAGTCCTAAAAATGTATGATTCTAAAAAAAAAAAAAAAAAAAAAAACTTTGTAACAACGCAAGCTTCTAAAAACCCAAGGTTCTAAAATATGAAGTTTCGAACAATCTAAGCTTGTAAAAATGTTAGGGTTTAAAAATATGAGCTTCTAAGATTTAAAAATGCAAAGTTGTAAAAATGGTTCTAAAACGTAAGGTTCTAAAAATGTTGTGTTTTAAAAATCTAAAGCTCTTCAATCAATGGTGTGTGAAATTCTCGTGTTTTAAAAAACCGGAGGGTTCTTAAAGGTTCTAAAAATTCCCGGTTCTGAAAATCCAAGGTTCTATATATGGTTCTAAAGGTTTCAGATATTCTAAAGTCCTAAAAATGTATGATTCTAAAAAAAAAAAAAAAAAAAAAAAAAACTTTGTAACAACGCAAGCTTCTAAAAACCCAAGGTTCTAAAATATGAAGTTTCTAAAAATCTAAGCTTGTAAAAATGTTAGGGTTTAAAAATATGAGCTTCTAAGATTTAAAAATGCAAAGTTGTAAAAATGGTTCTAAAACGTAAGGTTCTAAAAATGTTGTGTTTTAAAAATCTAAAGCTCTTCAATCAATGGTGTGTGAAATTCTCGTGTTTTAAAAAACCGGAGGGTTCTTAAAGGTTCTAAAAATTCCCGGTTCTGAAAATCCAAGGTTCTATATATGGTTCTAAAGGTTTCTCCTTCATGAGCTCCAGAAAGACCGCGCACTATTAAGTGGCCTCGGGAACCTCTTACATCTGTGGAAGCTTAGGGTTCTTTATAGTCAGAAAGTGTTCTTCTTTTAGGCCTGTTCACCGAAAGGTTCTTCGGGGAAGCTAATATGTCAGCCAATATACAACAATACAAATCATTAGGATATTAAGTAAATATCATGTTCCATGAAGATATACAAGTCTCCTGCTGTAAAATGTGTATTCGATTAGTAATATGCATCGCTTGAACTTCATTTGGACAACTTTAAAGGTGATTTTCTCAACATGCAGCCAGATCAGATAGTTCTATCTTAACAAACCATACGTCAGAAGGAAGCTTGTTTATTCTGTTTTCAGATGATGCATAAATAGCCTTATAGCTGGTTTTGTGGTCAATGGTTCTTCTATGGAAACGCTGCTTTTAAGAGCATATGGCCGAATCTAAAACACGTTTCCTTTCGTTTGTTCAAAAGCTCGGGCTCAGAAAAACAATTATTTTAAGATGTTAATCCTCTCATCTAGGATGCATTAAACTGATCAAAAGTGAGAGCAAACACATTTGTAGTGTTACAAAAGGTTTCTCTGTCAAATACATTTTTTTTTTTTAAATACTTTAGAATCATCAAAGTATACTGAAAAATAAAATGCATTACGGTTTTCGCAAAAAAATATTAATGATAATAATCAGAAATCTTGCCTTGCCTTGCAATCAGCACATTACGGTGATTTCTGAAGGACTGTGTGGCACTGAGTAATGATGCTGAAAATTCATGTTATATTTTTGATCAAACAAAAGCAATTTTTTCCAAAACAATATCTGTATGTATGCATGCATATACAGGTCCTTCTCAAAAAATTAGCCTATTGTGATAAGGTTCATTATTTTCTGTAATGCACTGATAAACATTAGACTTTCACATATTTTAGATTCATTACACACAACTGAAGTAGTTCAAGCCTTTTATTGTTTTAATATTGAGGATTTTGGCATACAGCTCATGAAAAAATTTGCATATTTCATCCGACCAATAAAAGAAAAGTCAACCTTCAAATAATTATGTTCAGTTATGCACTCAATACTTGGTTGGGAATCCTTTTGCAGAAATGACTGCTTCAGTGCGGCGTGGCATGGAGGCGATCATTCTGTGGCACTGCTGAGGGGTGATGGAGACCCAGGATGCTTCGATAGCGGCCTTGAGATCATCTAGAGTGTTGGGTCTCTCAACTTTCTCTTCACAGTATCCCTCAGATTCTCTATGGGGTTCAGGTCAGGAGAGTTGAGCACAGTGATACCATGGTCAGTAAACCATGCACCAGTGGTTTCGGCGCTGTGAGCAGGTGCCAGGTCGTGCTGGAAAATGAAATCTTCATCTCCATAAAGCTTTTCAGCAGACGGAAGCATGAAGTGCTCCAAAATCTCCTGATAGCTAGCTGCATTGACCCTGCCCTTGATAAAACACAGTGGACCAACACCAGCACTGACTGTGGGTACTTGACGCTGGACTTCAGGCATTTTGGCATTTCCCTCTCCCCAGTCTTCCTCCAGACTCTGGCACCTTGATTCCCGAAAGTACTTTGGACCACTGAGCAACAGTCCAGTGCTGCTTCTCTGTAGCCCAGGTCAGGCGCTTCTGCCGCTGTTTCTGGTTCAAAAGTGGCTTGACCTGGGGAATGCGGCACCTGTAGCCCATGTACTCCAGATTCAATCCACTGCTTCCGCAGGTCCCCCAAGGTCTGGAATCGGTCCTTCTCCACAATCTTCCTCAGGGTCCGGTCACCTCTTCTCGTTGTGCAGCGTTTTCTGCCACACTTTTCCCTTCCCACAGACTTCCCACTGAGGTGCTTTGATACAGCACTCTGGGAAACAGCCTATTCGTTCAGAAATGTCTTTCTGTGTCTTACCCTCTTGCTTGAGGGTGTCAATGATGGTCTTCTGGACAGCAGTCAGGTCGGCGGTCTTACCCATGATTGCGGTTTTGAGTAATGAACCAGGCTGGGAGTTTTTAAAAGCCTCAGGAATCTTTTGTAGGTGTTTAGAGTTAATTAGTTGATTCAGATGATTAGGTTAATAGCTCGTTTAGAGAACCTTTTCATGACATGCTGAGATAGGAATTTTGGGTTTTCATGAGCTGTATGCCAAAATAATCAATATTAAAACAATAAAAGGCTTGAACTATTTCAGTTGTGTGTAATGAATCTAAAATATGTGAAAGTCTAATGTTTATCAGTACATTACAGAAAATAATGAACTTTATCACAATATGCAGATTTTTTGAGAAGGACCTGTAGTTAGCCATACCCCTACCACCGCTCATTGTATCAAGCATAAACATGACTGATATAAACCACTGCACACTGATTCTAGTAAACTGTTTAGAAGCCTGGCAATGAAACGGTCTGTGTGCAACAGGATCCATGACAGTGTCGCCTGAAGCTAAAATGAACCAATTAGTGTTCAGCAGGTTCTTTTAGTGATGTCTGTAAAAACACAACAACAAAGAGGATTCGAATCCCTTCCGAGCAAGACTGAAAAAAAAAAAAAAAAATGAAAACAAACTGAACAAAACATCCATAACTGAAAGAGAAAGTAAGAAAAGCGACACAGAAGACGTTTGAGAGATAAGAAGAGCTAAGAGCTGTGGTAGAGGTAACGTCTTTTTTTGAGATTGAGATGTGTGTTCTGTGAGAGGCACACCCACATTTACAGACATACACAATCCACAGACACACCCAGACGAGACCACCACTGACGCCCGGTGCCCTCTAATCACCCTAGCAACCCGTCTTTACACACCAAACATCTGAAACACACAACTGTGCTTCTGGCCCGCTGCATTAAAGCTGAGTGTGTGTATGTGTGTATGTGTGTGTGTGTGTAGCGTTTGTGCTGTTGTTGATGAGATGCAGCACTTCCACCAGCTGTAATCATCCCACAAAACAATTAAGCTATACAACAAAACAATCAGATTAAAAAAAAAAAAACTATCAGAAAATTTTAGCAATAGCATGAAACTTCATGCAACCGCTTATAACACTCCAGCATCATCCTAGCAACCACAGAGCAACAAACTGGCAACAACTCACAAACACTCTAGCAGCACCCTAGCAACTGCATAATAACACCCTGGCAACTATTCACAACTCACTAGCATCATCATAGCAACCACATACAACACCCTGGCAACTACTCAGTACAGTCTAGCATCATAGCAACAACACAGAATGTTGGCAAAAAAAACGATCAAAAAATCTTAGCAATGGAATAAAACCACAGGCAACCACTTACAAAACTCTAGCATTATATCACATAGCAACACCCAGGCAACCACTTACAACACTGTAGCATCATTATAGCAACTGCATGCAACATTCTCGCCACCACTCAAAACACTCTAGAATCATCACAACAACCACATAGCAACACCTTAACAACAACTTACAATGTTTCTAGCATCATCCTAGCAACCACATAGCAACATCCAGACAACCACTTCTAACAATCCAGCATCATAGCAACACCCTGGCAACCACTCAGAACAGTCTAACATCATGGCAACCACATAGTAACACCTTGACAACCACTCACAACACTCTAGCATCATCCTAGAAATCACATACCAACACCTTGACAACCACTCAGAACAGTTTAGCATTATAGCAACCACATAGTGACACCTTGAGAACCACTCACAACGCTCTAGTATCATAGCAACAACCAGACAATCACTCACAACACTCTAGCATCATCCTAGCAAGCACATATCAACATCAAGACAACCACTTATAACAATCCAGCATCATAGCAAAACCCTGGCAACCACTCAGAACAGACTAGCATCATAGCAACCACATAGCAACACCTTGACAATCACTTACAATGTTTTAGCATCACCCTAGCAAGCACATAGCAACATCCAGACAACCACTTCTAATAATCCAGCATCATAGCAACACCCTGGCAACCACTCAGAACAGACTAGCATCATAGCAACCACATAGCAACACCTTGACAACCACTTACAATGTTTTAGCATCACCCTAGCAAGCACATAGCAACATCCAGACAACCACTTCTAACAATCCAGCATCATAGCAACACCCTGGCAACCACTCAGAACAGTCTAGCATCATAGCAACCACATAGTAACACCTTGACAACCACTCACAACACTCTGGCATCACAGCAACCCCGTAGCAACCACACAGCAACACTTATAAAATCTCATTCATTAACATTCTAGCAATAACATCTTTTTGGAAAACGTAAATGTCTGTGTTTTTTTTTTTTTTTATTTTGTTGCCCTTTAGAAAAGATAAATTCCTAAAGCACCTTCAACCAGTAAATATGTAATAGACTCACTTCCCTCGGTTCGAACTAATTTGCCCTTCATTAGTGTAACGAGGGGACGTTTCTTTACAGCAGACGCACAGCTCAGACAATAGAGAGCTGAGCTCATGAATCAGGCCTTCACTGGGCTCTCGGCCCCGATGTTCTTTGGCTGCTTCTTTGATGTTTCGTGATGTTCTCACTTGGCAGCAAAACAGTACATTTTTGACTTTGTAAAACACAACCTCTTTACGTTAGTTGGAATCCATCAGACGGATGCATGACGTCAATGCCCTCCACATGCTGAAACTCCTCAAAGTGCTTGGCTCTGGGAGACAAAACAGACCTACAGAACCTCGGAAAACACCAGAGAGGTCTTCCTTTGCACGTACAAAGCCTGTGAACCGCAAACGGACAGTACCCGTTGGAAGCAAAATATATCGTCTTCACAATCTTTCAAGAAACCTCATTCTGATGAAAAATTATTTACAGCGAGAGCGGGAACACGAACGAAGAGAGCACGTTTTCATTTTATACTCCACGTAGACAAAGAAAGAAAAGGAGGAACAAAGAAATGTCCGTTTTCAGCTCAGAACCAGGAGGCTGATAGTGTTTTAATGAAGGAAACGAAAGCGGCAGGTCGTTCTCAGATCTAGATTGTGACCTTCTCTGGTACAGGGACTGTGAGGCCGTTTGCGGAGCTGGAGAACTGAATGCCCACTATAACAAACTTTCAATCCTCTTTATAACACGGAAGAAATCCCTCGGCTGCTGCCGTTAAACTATATTTATAGACAAGAGCCCAATGACCTGGATTCATAGAGGAACCGAGATACTCCAACAACAAAATCTAGACACTACTGGTGATTAAAGGAACAGTTCACCCAAAAATGAAAGTTCATCCTGGAGTACTTCCTAACCTGTATGAATGTCTTTGTTCTGATATTCTGAAGAACGTTTGTCACCAGGCTGTTTTGGGTCACCATTGACTTCCACAGTATTTTTTTTTTCCTACTACGGAAGTCAACGGTGACCGAAACGGCCTGGTTTTTGGCTTGAACTATTCCTTAAACGACGGATGCAACAAAAAGGCATCTTCTCCGTTTTTAGTAGTTCCAGTGCATTCACGCAGTCTTGAGGACGAGCACATTTCAGCACCTTTTTCATTTTAGAAAGAACCGCTCCTTTAAAACAACAACAACTATCTGCAAGAACAAGATACTGTTCTTATTTTCGTAAACAGAAATCAAGACGTCTCATCTCGCGTCATTCTGCATCTTAAGTGAATGCATAGACACCGCGGAAGGGTGCGGAAGAGCTCTCACATTCTCCCAGCGTCTCGAGCTGGACGGACGCCGTCAGATTCCTCACCGGTGTATTAAAGTCGGAGCGTGTGTTGTCTCTGGACAGCGGGCATCGAGACGGGTCAAACGCACCAAACAAACCGTCTGTGTGATGGCAGACGGTGGCAAAGGTGAGCTGACAGTGACGTGACATCTTCACCCGTCCAACAGAAGCCTTTTGCTCTGGCCGAGGGAGACGGACGCCATCCAATCAAAACACACGGAGCGTCCCGGTGACATTTCACTGGACACAGCTGCTGGCGCTCTGACAGCTGACCGGGAGAGAGAGAGGAGTGTGTGTGTGTGTGTGTGTGTGTGTGTGTGTGACCAAATGTCCCCACAAGGATAGTTAAAGCTGAAATGTTTGACATTGTGGGGACCAGCCTTTGCTATTATCAATTGTAAATGATGTTTAACTGAAAGCGTAAGAATGCAAACAGGTTTTCTGTAAGGGTTTAGGGTCAGGGAAAAAAAAATATTGTTTGGTCAATATGATTAATAGAAGTCGTCTATGGAAAGCCCCGGCAATTAGCAGAAACAAACATGAGAGTGTGTGTGTGTGTGTGTGTGCAAGGATTTCAGAAATAAAACTTTAAGTATATATATATATATATATATATATATATATATATATATATATATATATATATATATATATATATATATATATATATATATATATATATATATATATATATATATATTTATATTATTTATATTTTTATTTTTTTATATAATTTTTTTGGGGTCAATTTTAAAGTTCAGGGTTTGGAGTCTTTTTGAAAGAAGCACTTATTGCTTTAAAAATACAGGAAGAACAATAAAAATGTGAAATAATATTACGATTTCAAACAGCCGTTTTCCGTGCGTATATTTGTTCAAGTTTAATTTATTTTTGCGATGCGCAGCTGAATTTTCAGCATCATTACTCCAGTCTTCAAGAATCAATCTAATATGCTGATTTGCTGCTCGGGAACCATTTCTCATTATTATTATAAACCGCCGAAAACAGCTGCGCCGCCTAATATTTCTGCGGAAGCGGCGATAAGTTGATTATTCCAAATAGAAATGCGTGAAGACATTACAAACGTCTTTACTTGACACGTTTGATCAATGAACAAAGGTGTTAAATCTTTAAAAAAAGCGATCAGTTCAATGCATCCTCAATAAAAGTATTATTTGCGACAACAACAGAAACGCCGCGCAACAAAGCCCTCGCTTTGGATTGGACTTTTCAACGTCTACACCGTGTAACTATAAGTGGAGGGAAAGTCAAAGAGCCAGACGTTGTTTCTAGTGGAAACGCACTTCCCGTCCCTGCAGACCCTCCATTCACATTTTTCAGTATCAGCCGCTGAGATCTAAATAACGCCACCTCCTCCCCGTTTCCTGTTCTGGTTAACCAGAGGCCGTCTGACGTCACAGCCGAGTGGATCTTCTGCTAAACCCATTTCTTACCCCTTCGTACCACTTCATTCAACAGAGCTCCAACACTAAACTAAACACAGCACAGGAACCGATATTCCAGATTCAACACGATCGCGTTCATACACTGCACTTTATAATCTCCCAGCAGACCTTGTATTCATAGTTACAGTGGATCTGAAGAGCAACAGAGATACTGCTTTGTATAATGATATGCATCTGAGGGGGAAAAAAGAAGGGCAGGACTATGTATTCATTATTGATTGGATGTTGACATGTGGGCGTGGCACCCTAAAATGGAGGTGGATCTTCGCAAGAAAGAGGTGGGGCTTATGTAAACGACATTGTGTCACTGGAAGAATATATACTTATATAAAAAATATATACTTTTAAATCTTTAACTGTTTTGATTTAAAAAATAAAATAATATATATATATATATATATATATATATATATATATATATATATATATATATATATAAATAAATATAAATAAATATATAAATAAATTAAAAAAAAATATATATATATATATATATATATATATATATATATAAATAAATTAGAAAAAATTAAATTGACATTCTCTTTATCTACATCAGCACGCAAACACAAAATGTGTGTTTAATCATTTTATATTTTCCCGCAGATAATAGCCGTTTCTCAGTATGCACTCTTTCCTGTTCTTGTGACGTCTCTGTAGTGATTAAACATGAGGTACAGTTCAGCATTCGTGGTCTCGTGCATCTTTTATTTGTTCCTGGTCGTACAGTTCCGGCAAAGCACAAAGTTATATTTAACTTTATATATTTATTTTAAACTTTGCTTGCCTTTGTCTTTATTTCCTCTTTAGCCTCTTATACTTTTATAACGGCTACTGCTGTACATTAAAACTGACAAGAAAAAGCAGAGCTGCGTTTTATCGTCGCTAAGTTCATGTACTGAGCTCAGTGGAAACTAGCCATTAGAAAGTAAAGAGAGTACAGTATCGATAATCATTTTCAGCTCAAAATTCATGATTGAATGACGTTGCTGATGATAAAATATATTAATGATAAAATATAATATTCATAATTATTCATTTAATTTTATCGTTCTTTAATTTTTTTCATTAATACATATTTTTTAACATTAAATTTTTTAGATAATATTTTGTTTTATCGCAATTCATTACAAGTAAATTAACAGATGCATGCTGTGTTTTTATTTCTGTGCTCTCTGATATAGTTTTCTACGGATCAATGAATGAGGACGCTAAATAATCATCTACTTTCTCTGTGAGACCTCGGACCGGACAGAGGCGCGAGAAACTGATCGGGGAAGTCTCTCTCATGCATCTGTGGCAGTTTCCATCGCAATACACAACCCTAATCAACCACATCAGTGACAAGCAGCTGATCGCCACAGACAGGACGTTCTCACACACACACACACACACACACACACACACACACACGCGCATCCTCAGCATGGACAGAACGGGTCAAGAAGCGTTCGATCGATCCAGAGTCACCGGGTCAATGGGAAACACCCATTTTTCCAAACTAATGCGACATATTTCAGAGAGAAACAGGACACTCGACAAGAAAAATAAATGATGATTTTATTCATGTGGACTTGACTGGGTGCTGAAAAGAGTCTCATTTTAATGAAAAATTATTTTTTAAAAATTAGCTTAAAAAATGAATTTAAATGAAAAAGACCAGTTTATTTTGTGTCATTGGGACACTACCAGGCCTATAGTTTTTATTCATATTTTGATCCAGTTTTTATTTTTATATTTTGTGGTGTCATTTTCATTTTAGCTCAAGTAATACATTTTTTTTTTAATGTTTAGTAGTTTTTGTAAAATGGTATTTATTTTACATTTTTATTCATTTTTTTAAGTTTTATTTTAAATCTTTTATATTTTATTATTTAACTTCACATATCCTGCATGCAATGAAAATGCTTCAATCGGTTTTGATTTTAACATCGGTTTTAATTAACTGTCATAAACCTGCAATAAACAATACTTCTAAAGCATTATGAGTAATTTATAAAATTTTCGATATTTATTTGACTGGTATTTTTTAAATGTATTCATTATTATAAACGTATTTACTCATGATCACCTTGACTTTTAGTGTTATTAAAATGCAATACATTAATTAAGGCACTGGACAATAACATGGACAATTATATTCATAAGAATAAAATCTTTAAAAATATATACTGCTCATGGTTATTCGAAAACAATAGCATTTTAATTTCAAATAATTAATATTTATAATTTTAGATCAATTTTACCAATGCATTATTTTTAATAAATGCATTAATCATTAACTTATTTATTATTACTACTACAATTATGGAAATTTGCAACACATGCAATAAATTGTTGTGACATGAACAATTATATTTTATAATAAATGATTTAATATATTGTTATTAGATACACGCTATCTAACGAACTAACCTTAAGCGGTTTTGTCTTCATAATAACATCGCTTAAGAATTATTCTCAGTAAATAGGGTACTTTTTTGCTTATGTGGACTTTAACACATTGTGTAGGAGTCGAGAAACAAACTCAAAAGGTCCCGAAGCTTTCGGGGAAACTCCAGACGCAGCCGATCAAAGAATCAGTGATTGTTCATGACCTCTGTCAGCACTCTTGATGCTTTGGTGACTTGTTTACGACTGAAGGGAAGTCTCACGTAAACTGCTCTTCCTCCCGAAGCTAACGCTAAAGCGCTAACGCACCTCTCTTGTGGAGCCATCCCTCCTTCACGATCGCCACGTCCGTCGTCATGCTGTCCAGATCCGGCGTAAAGCCTCTTCACACGGGTCGCCTGCGAGAGACAGACCGGCAGACTAGTTTAAAACCAATTAAACCAGCGCCGCTCGTAAAGGACACTTAAAGGGACAGTTCACCCAGAAAACCACCGCCGTATTTTGTTTCGATACACTGGAAGTCAATGGACACGGTCAAGCGTTTCTAGTAAATGACGGAAGACCCTCGAGTTGTTACGTGATGACTTCTATAGTATTGAAAAAAGAAAAAAAACTATGGAAGTCAATGGGTACCGTCAACCGTTTCGTTACCAACATTCTTCAAAATATCTTCATTCTGTGTTCAATAGAAAAATAGTAATAGTAAAAATGATGGAAGGATTATTTGAACCTCAAGTTTTTCATTTATTAACCACTATAGTGTGGAAGGAAAACTATGGAAGTCAATGGGTGCCGACAAATATTTCGTTACCAACTATCTTCAAAATATCTTCATTTTGTGTTCAATGGAAAAATAGTAATAGTAAAAATGATGGAAGGATTGTTTCACCTTCAAGTTGTTTTTTGTATGAAAAGAAAACTATGGAAGTCAATGGGTACCGTCAACTGTTTTGTTACCAAAATCTCTTCATTTTGCGTTCAACAGAAAAAAAATAATAGTAAAAATGATGGAAGAATTATTTCACCTTCAAGTTGTTCCTATATTAACATCCATTGTATGGAACGAAAACTATGGAAGTCAATGGGTACCGTCGTCAACGTTTCGTTAGCAACATCTTTAAAATCTCTTAATTTTGTGTTCAATGGAAAAATAGTAATAGTAAAAATGATGGAAGAATTATTTCAACCTCAAGTTGTTCCTTTATTAACCTCCATAGTATCAAAAGAAAACTATGGAAGTCAATGGGTACCGTCAAACGTTTCGTTACCAACATTCTTCAAAATTTCTTCATTTTGTGTTCAACAGAAAAAAAGTAATAGTAAAAATGATGGAAGAATTATTTCACCTTCAAGTTGTTCCCTGATTAACCTCCATAGTATGTAAAGAAAACTATGGAAGTCAATGGGTACAGTCAACCGTTTGGTTGCCAACGTTCTGCAAAATGCGTTTTTTTAATGTTTGACTGAAGAAAAATCAAGCTGTCCCCATTGACCTCCACTGTGTTTTGTTTCCATGCTATGAAAGTTAATGGATACCCGTCACCGTGTTGGTTACCATCATTCTTCAATCTATCTTCTTTTGTGTTCAACGGACGAAAAGAACTCATACCGGTCTGGAGCAACATCTTTATGTTTTGGAGAACTGTCACTTTAAATGCATCAGGGAACTAACAAAAAAAAAAAAAAACACTTTCCAGACAAACAAAAATGGCCAAACACATTTAAGCCTTTCGAAAAACTCTGCATGAATCAATTGATAAAACACCTAAAACATCACAAAAGGATCGGACATGCTCACGATAACCATCTAAAGGTGTTAACAGCGATCAGACGGCGTGGCGCTCGAGTCGAGAGCCTCACTGACACACTTTCGTAAAGCTCTGAGTCAATCAGCGATCGAATTATTACGACCGCGTCTCCGCAACAACTCTGCTGCACGTCTGCAGCGGCCGAGACGCAGATAAAGTGACAGTATCACGCTCGGTGCAGAAGACACCACTTCCTGCGCGAAAGGAAGACGGCTTGAAAAGTTGGCACCGTCGTAAATAAACACACACGAGTTGACCAGCAGGAACCCATGCTTTACAGGAACCCAATCATCAACAACGAGTCTCTGCTCCAAATCTAGAACGTGTCTTGTCATACGCTACCAATGATCGACTCAAACATGCACATTTTCACAAATCATGGAAGACTCTAGAATCTCGATGTACTTCATTCACTTCACAAGTGCTTTTTAAACAGTGTACGCCAGCAAGAAACAATAGAGCAGCCTTCACTTTGAAGCAACTCTGACTCAATTTCGAATCGCTCAGTTTTTTTCATTTTGAAGTAGAAATACCCTTCCTGCAGTCTTTTGTGCGTAACTTTTTATCAATGCATTTTTCTAATATTTAAAAAAATCTGCAGTCTACAAAACAAATACTTTGCATAGACACACACACACACACACACACACACACACATATATATATATATATATATATATATATATATATATATATATATATATATATAAATAACACATCAAATAATTCTGGCATGCACAATTATCTTTTATATAATTTTAGAATTTAATTATAATGGATCATGAGTTTACTGGAAGTTACATTAAACTTAGGGCAAAAAATATAAAAGACTCCAATAATCTAATTTTATTTTTTACAGTCTAAACTGCTACACAGATATACATAACACTTAAATATATATATATAAAATGTGCAATTATGTATTTAATATATACACACACAATAAAATGCACGTTTCATGATCTTTTGTGCTAAACGTTTTATATACATTTACATTTATTTATTTCACAAAAAAGGGGGCATTAATCAACATTTAAATGCACCCAAATAAGTCCAGTTTTCATTCATAGTCTCTATAATATTATCGTTATAACATATAAAGCACCCTAAGATGCACCTCATAAAATTGGTTGATTTATAAGAATATGTCACATATTTTGATCACAACGTCTTTCCACAAAATACTTCTATAATTCAATCAGTTGCATCCTTTTAGATGTTTTGAGTTGTGATTTTAGTTCATGGGTGTTAAGTCTGTAAAACAGAAAGAGATGCATGAATGAGTGAAGAGAGTATGTTTCGGCCCAGACCTGCTTTTCAACACGAGCAGGGTGTTTTTACTGCAACTGTCCACACACACACACACACAACTCACTCACTCACTCACTCACACTCACACACACACACAACTCACACACACACACAACTCAAACACTCACTCACTCTCACACACTCACACACTCACTCACACACTCACTCACACACTCACACACTCACTCACTCACACACAACTCACACACACTCACACTCACACTCACTCACTCTCACACACTCACACACACACACACTCACACACTCACTCACACACTCACACACTCACTCACTCACACACACTCACACACACACACTCACTCACCTCACACCACACGCACACAACTCACACGCACACACACAACACACACACACACACACACTCACACACACACTCACACACACACTCACGCAACACACACTCACGCAACACACACTCACGCAACACACACTCACGCAACACACACTCACGCAACACACACTCACGCAACACACTCTCACGCAACACACTCTCACGCAACACACTCTCACGGAACACACTCTCACGGAACACACTCTCACGCGAACACACTCTCACGCAACACACTCTCACGCAACACACTCTCACGCAACACACTCTCACGCAACACACTCTCACACACACACACACACACGCACTCACACACACGCACTCACACACACGCACTCACACACACGCACACACTCACACACACACACTCACGCACTCACACACACACACACACACACACACACACACACACACACACTCACGCACTCACACACACAGCGAGTGGAAGGCACACAGCCAGAGCCGGCCGTCTGAATGAACCCAATACCCCGCTCGGGGTCACATGATCTGCGGGGCCCGAGGCCCTCCACTCGCCCTCCCTTCCTGATTAAAGTCATTCATGATTCCGCTAGAGTCTGTAAACTGCAGTCAGACGGGGATATGAGTGGATAAAACTAAATGTTTTTCGAGCCCGCGTTCAATGTTCCATCTCTCCAATCAGACTCCACCGAGCCGGCGAGGACAGTCATATGATGTGAATCTGCGTCAGAGCGGCTCGAACTCATCTGTGCTGCGACCGCTAGCGCTCACAATACGCTCGCCTGTGTCCGCTTCTGCATTCCTGACATTCTGCATGTTACTGGTGGCACGCTTGCGTCAGCGGCACCCGGAGGAACTCAAAGACGTCTCGAAGAAGAATGCAAAGCATTCCCTCAGCATCTTCCAGCAGCTCCATCCCTCGTCAGCCCACATGTCACATGACTAACTAGTGTTCACATGAGAAGACGTCTAGGCCTCAGCCTGACAGGACTGTTAGAAATGTGCAGAAATTATACAGTACCTAATTGACTAATTATAAAAACCTTTTGATCCATCTATCTATCTATCTATCTATCTATCTATCTATCTATTTTAAAACATCCATACGCATATTTAATCTTTTTTCTCACTTTATCTTTAAATTGTACATTTGTACATTATTTTAAATAGGTTTTAAAAATTATGTACTGTTTAAATATGCATATTTTATTATGAATTTATTTTATTTATGAATTATTATTTAATTATATATATAAATATATATATATATAAATAAATATAAATATATATATAAATAAATATAAATATATATATATATATATAAATATAAATATATATATAAATATAAATATAAATATATATATATACACACATACACACACATATATATATATATATATATATATATATATATATATATATATATATATAAAAATTTAATATATATATACACTTTTTAAAATGATTATTTTATGCACTATTTGAAGCAGAAGGATGCCATTTATGAACCTGTGTCACATCGTGTGTCGGATCATGTTCCCATTCGTGCGCTTTCACAGATTAAACGACTTCACTGTTACGCTAAAACGTGGAAATCGTGCAGAACGCGTAGGTGTGGAGACTCCGGCACTGCGAGCCCGACCTACGATCAAAAACAATCAGGAGTCAAAGACTAAACAAGCCTGGAGTAAACAAGATCCATCCCGATTAGATGAAGTCGCGGCACGGAGCCACAGAAGTGTTCACAGTCAGCATCTTCAGCTCTAGTCATGTGATACCTGACAGTCCACCCAGACGACTTTAACGTCGCTATTCACAACCATTTTCACGTTACTCTCCTTAAAAAAAAACACCGAGGCACGTGTCAAAACATGGTAGCGCTGTAGTAATAAGCTAGCCGGCTCTTTAACGCAAACACGCGCAACCTCAAGTTAAAGTGTGATCAAATATCAAGAGAGAGAAAGGGATCCAGACACGCCGTCTCTCAGCCCCGTTAGGCACATGTCGTGTGTAAACACAGCGGGACTGTCACGTACAGAGAACGGCGGGAGAAACACTTCAGCGTTCCAATATCGCTACATTTAAACATTGTAGCGTCGGGCCTGCGCGTGCGCGTGCTTAAAGTGACACAAAGTAACGACTGACAGATGAATAAAAAGACAAATAAAGACTCTCCCGCGCCCGCTAAACCAGACATCGCCGCCTTGACCGGCAGCCGAAGCAGTGCTTTCATTCACCCCTCGTGGGGCGGTTTCTTGTGACAGTTCGAGTCGTTTATTTTAGGCCTCTGAGAGAGAAATAACCGCATCCTTTTGAGCGCAGCAGAGCTTCAATAACTGACATTAAACTGAATGGAGAGACACTTTACCGAGACGGGTTTCACTGAGGGCTCCGGCGCATTGCTGTGGAGGAGCTCGCTGCTTCGGTTGCTACTTTAATCCCGCGGAAAACAGGTAAAAGTGTTTTGATGAGCGCGAGCGTGTCCTCGCCTCTCCTCCACTGCACTCCCCACAGCGAGAGACTTCAGTCTGCGGAGAGAGTCCGGCGAGAGTGGCACGCTGGGTCCTAGAGCCCGCCGGTACTCACGCTGACTATGTGCTACACTACACTACACTACACTACAGTATACAATACTACACTACACTACCCACGGCCAGGGACTCCAGTCTGAAGAGAGTGTCCGGTGAGAGTGGCACACTGGTTCTTAGAACCCACTGTACGTACACACACACACACACACACACACACACACACACACACACACACACACTGACAATATACTACAGTACTGTACACCTCAAAATACTACACTACACTACAATATACTACACTACACTCCCCACAAAAAGAGACTCCAATCTGCGGAGAGAGTCTGGTGAGAGTGGAAACTGGGCCTTATAGTCCGCTGAACATTCACACTGACAATACACTACAGTACAGTATACTACACTACAGTATACAATACTACACTATAGTATTTTACACTACACTCCCCCCAGAGACTCCAGTCTGAAGAGAGTGTCCGGTGAGAGTGGCACACTGGTTCTTAGAACCCACCGTACACATACACACACACACACACTGACAATATACTACACTACAGTACACCACAAAATACTACATTACACTACAATATACTACACTACACTCCCGACAGAAAGAGACTGTGGAGAGAGTCTGGTGAGAGTGGAACGCTGGGCCTTATAGCCCGCCATACACACACACTGACAATATACTACAGTACAGTATACTACACTACAGTGTACAATACTACACTACACTCCAAACAGCCAGAAACTCCAGTCTGAAGAGAGTGTCCAGTGAGAGTGGCACACTGGTTCTTAGAACCCACCGTACACACACACACATATAATATACTACACTACAGTACAGTACACCACAGTATAAAATACTACACTTCAGTATACTACAAGATACTCCCACAGTAAGAGACTCCAGTCTGCGGAGAGAGTCCGGTGAGAACAGCGCACTGGGTCCTAGACCTCGCCTCACACACACACAGACAATATACTACACTACAGTACAGTACACCACAGTATACTACACTACACTAGAATATACTACACTACACTCCCAACAGCCAGAGGCTCCAGTCTGTGGAGAGAACCCAGAGAGAGCAGCGCGCTAGGTCCTAGAGCATTCTGCACACACACACTGACAGTATACAACACTACACTACAGCACACCACAGTATACAATACTACACTAGAGTATACTACAATACACTCCCCACAGTAAGAGACTCTAGTCTGCAGAGAGAGTCCAGAGAGATCAGCGCACTGGGTCCTAGAGCCCACACACACACACACTGACAATATACTACACTACAGTACACCACAGTATACTATACTACACTACAGTATTCTACACTACACTCCCCACAGAAAGAAACTCCAGACTGAAGAGAGATTCCGGTGAGAACAGCGCACCAGGTCCTAGAACACTCACACTGACAATATACTACAGGACAGTACACTATAAAATACTAAATGACATTACACTACACTACAGTTTACTACATCACAATACACTACACAAGGGCTGCACAATATCTTGCATGCAACAGTCATGCACATCTTAAAGTAAAGCCTTTTCTTTGATTAGCGAGAAATCTCCATCAACCGTGTTCAGATGGAGTGGCATTTAATACACAGAGTAGTTTACTGACAAGCTAAGCAATATCACGTTCACTATCGCATGAGATCCATCTGTGATTACGCACGCAAATTACTTAGCTTGTCAGTGAACTATGGTTCTATGCATTAAATGTCTGTCTATTTGAAAAAAGGTGATCAAAGAACCAGCTTGACTAGATGCTCATGACTATTGCATGCAATATAATGTGCAGTACACTGCACAACAGTATACTACTGTATACTATACTACTGTATACTAAAATGCACTATCAATCAATCAATCACTTTTATTTATATAGCGTTTTTAACAATCCAGATTGTATGAAAGCACTGAACAGAATCAAATAGGAGAATACAATGATAGGGATGTATTATAACAATTTGTTATTAAATGCAGCGATGAGGTCAAAAATGCATGAATTAGCATTTCTGCATTTGACAGTACGCTACACTACAGTATACTACAATACACTACACCTGCGTTTCTCTTACTTAACACACCTGATTCAGATGACAAGCTTGTTAGAAGTGAGCTAAGTGTGTTCATTGTGTTTCCAACTGACATGCTCCCTACACAGTGTCCTTTGCTCCCTACCTGGGACTGCACCACGGTATACTACATTACACCACACTATACTACTCAGCATTCCACTACTACACCAAACTACTCACTATACTACACTATACTACATTACACTACACTATACTACTCAGCATTCCACTACTACACCAAACTACTCACTATACTACACTATACTACATTACACTACACTATACTACTCAGCATTCCACTACTACACCAAACTACTCACTATACTACACTATACTACATTACACCTCTATACTACTCAGCATTCCACTACTACACCAAACTACTCACTATACTACACTATACTACATTTACACTACACTATACTACTCAGCATTCCACTACTACACCAAACTACTCACTATACTACACTATACTACATTACACCACACTATACTACTCAGCATTCCACTACTACACCAAACTACTCACTATACTACACTATACTACATTACACTACACTATACTACTCAGCATTTCTCTACTGCACCAAACTACTCACTATACTACACTATACTACATTACACTACACTATACTACTCAGCATTTCTCTACTGCACCAAACTACTCACTATACTACACTATACTACATTACACCACACTATACTACTCAGCATTCCACTACTACACCAAACTACTCACTATACTACACTATACTACATTACACCACACTATACTACTCAGCATTTCTCTACTGCACCGAACTACTCACTATACTACACTATACTACATCACACCACACTATACTACTCAGCATTCCACTACTACACCAAACTACTCACTATACTACACTATACTACATTACACTACACTATACTACTCAGCATTCCACTACTACACCAAACTACTCACTATACTACACTATACTACATTACACTACACTATACTACTCAGCATTTCTCTACTGCACCGAACTACTCACTATACTACACTATACTACATTACACCACACTATACTACTCAGCATTCCACTACTACACCAAACTACTCACTATACTACACTATACTACATTACACTACAATATATTGCACGACAGTTTATACATATGTACATTAAAATAATTTGATTTATTTTTGCTCATCAATTTGCTCATTTAATATGTATAATATAAAAGACATTTATGACGACATAATAAAGAACATTACACATGTATACACACATATATCTAATTTTATATCAAGAAAATATTTGATTAGATTTTTTTAGACAGTTAACAAACTACGTTTTACATTTTTTTATGTAATTTGTAAAATTAATTAATTTAATAGTTAAATAATATATTTATGATATGTTTAAAAGTGATTTTTATTTAGTTATTTAATTAATTTTTTATATATAGTTGCAGTATAGTATACAGTATCGCTAACACGAGCATAAAAACTATACAGTTTTTATCTTATTTATTACAATATTAATGATTAATATTTTTTTTAAATACAATGCGTATCTAATGATAAAAATTGTTACTGTATGACAAATACGTGCAAATAATAAGAGCTGCATTTTTGTTTCTGCAGAGCTAACAAGCTGTAATGTTTTGAATTAACTTTTTATTTATACCTATTTTACATATTCATTATAATGCATTTTATCGTTTTAGATTTTTGAATATTTGTATTTATTTTTAATTATATGTATATCATACCTGACCTCATGTACGTGAGTATAAAAAGCACGCCGTACAAAAGCGAAAACTTTCTTCCGCTATGCAAATTTTTCGTGCAAATACCACTAATTTTAGTACTATTTATACCCATTTTCATGAGACTGGGCTAGTATATATAAGTGTATTCACAGCACGCTTCTAAGAATTGAACGGTATTAATGGTTCACAAAGAGATATGAACTAAACGGCTTATTTAGTTGCACGGAGGACAGAAAGTGGTGACAGAATTGTCATTTTTAGGCGATCAGCTCCTGCATCCAGAGCTGGGAAGCCTGTGTGTGTGTGTGTGTGTGTGTGTGAATGGCATGGATGGGCCAGCCAGAGGACAGAAGAGGAATGCGAGGCTTTTGTCTGTCCGGGGGAAGAGAGGCTCGGGCTGGAATGCCATTGATGAGAACGGACAGAAAAAAAACGAGCCTCCAGGAAGCTTTCTCTCGCTCTGGTTCTCTGTGAGAACCTCTCGCTGTCATTCTGAGGCCGGTCCCGTGAACACAACCACTGCATTGTGTGAGCCGCGAACACACCGTCTGCGGCCGAGCGAGTGAATGAAACGCATTCCTGCTCGCATCCCAGTCTGAGAAAGATCACTGCGTCTGTGCGGATGCCGCTTACAGTCCTCTCTGTTTACTGCTGGTCCGAAAAGCACTCGATTTAGAGCAAAAATGAAAATGAGCTGAAAACGTGCTTACCCTCAGGCCGTCCAAAGTTAGGGTGAGTTTGTTTCTCCAGCATTGCACCGCTGCAGTGAATGGGTGCCGTCAGAATGAGAGTCCAAACAGCTGATAAACACATCAGAATAATCCTCCGTCAGTTAACTAATCTTCTATGACTGTAACTATGTCTTCTCCTGATGTTAACTGATGGATTATTAATGGCTCTCATTCTGACGGCACCCATTCACATCCACTGCTGAGACACTGATGCAACGCTACGTTTCTCCAAAGGCGTTCACGTTTTGGTTTCCCAAACGAACAGTTCTCAAACTTAGTACGCAGGACCTTAAAGATCCTTCTGTGCAGTTAAAACCGAAAGTGCATCAATGCCGATAATACAAAAAAAAAACTGTTAGATAAATCTAGTTAAAGAGCAGACCAGATGAACCAGAGCATTGTAAGAACGGCCTGCTTAAACCGGTCCTTCAGAGAAGATCCAAGCGGCTCTTTCAAAGCGTTTCGACAGCTGGAGTTCGGGCAAAAGGTGACCCGAACAGTTGCAGAGGCCACAAGATGAGCAGCTGCAGCTCCTGCTCACGTCTACAGGATCAACAACGGTTTGAGCGTTCGCATGGAAGAGCCTTCCCGAAATAGCCCTGTAACCGCGTTCTTCTGCTGCTTCGCTCCGGTCACATTCATCCATTTAGCAGATGCTATTAATTGAATAAATTGGATTCTTGGAGGCGACGCCGAGCAAAGTTACAGCAGGCTGGAGATGAATGGCATTCGGGAACATATCGGTGTTTTGTCTGCGTCTCTTTTACTGCGTGCCACGTAAGAGAGAAAATCTATGTCTATACAGAGAGGCACAGGTATAGGAATCTGAAAGAATAATAATAAAAGAAAT
This sequence comes from Puntigrus tetrazona, assembly GCF_018831695.1. Classification (NCBI taxonomy): domain Eukaryota; kingdom Metazoa; phylum Chordata; class Actinopteri; order Cypriniformes; family Cyprinidae; genus Puntigrus; species Puntigrus tetrazona. The sequence continues at coordinate 412,217 of NW_025048164.1, forward strand.
GATTTTTTTTTTTACAAACATTTAAATGAATGATTTTTTATTATTTTTATTTATTTTTAATTATTTAAATTATTTTTATTTATTTTTAATTATTTAAAAATATATTTTTACTTCAATTTTATTTAAGATTTAACAACCTTTTATTCTCAACATTTTATTTTGACTTTTTCCTCCAAATTTATTTATTTATTTTTCTCATAATTTAACCTTAATCTCAAAATGTTTTAATTGTTTCTCATTATTCCTTGGCCCTCTTCCGTATTAGTCACATATGAATTTGAAAGAAAAGTCTGTAATTTTTCTAAATAATCATTTTTTTTTTTTTTATTAAATCTTACTTTTTATTTTTAATTATTTTTAAATAATGATTAAAAAAAAAAAAAAAAATATATATATATATATATATATATATATATATATATATATATATATATATATATATATATATATACTGTATATTATTTAAAATCAGAATTTCAAATCTTTTGGATTTTATTCAAATATTTTTTATGGATTTTCAGTGTCATTTCCAAGTTTAAACGAAAGATACATTTTCATAAACTGGTTGCAGACTGTAGAAACCCTCTTGCATGTGTGACCCGTTAGTATGACAACCTCAGAAACCCTGTGCGTGCACTGAATGATGTTTAGATGAAAGCTACACGCTACAGAACAGAGTAACTTTTCGGGTGAAAACAGTGAGACTTTAGTGCGAGTCGGTGCCAAGACATTCCAGCTCAGAGCAGGATTAGCTTCGATTAGATCCCAGCAAACGCTCTCCTAACACACAACACATCAGCTCTCAACAAAGACCACAGGAGGAGGGGCAGCTTCTCAAAAGACCTCTAATTATACACTTAAATGTATTGAAAGAGAGGAATGCATTTAGGACTGGACGGGTTTGAGAGGATCGTCGCAATTTGCAATCTTAAAAATAACTTTAGCATCTAGAGCCCTCTCCAAAAACCCTTGAGTTTCTAGAGAAACTCACATCGGCGCTCTTTAGTTTAAGTTCCTCTTCACCTCACTTTGTGTTTGCAAATGTTTCCTATTTTAGGCTTTTCTTCCAACCAAAAATGCACCAGGTAGTTGTCATATTTAACAGTTTATTGAGTCGATAGTAAAAAGAAAATCACGATTTAATTGAAACTCGCTTGCCTCAACATTTAAAATGCATTTGAAATTAACCCAATAAATCGGCTAATAGGAAATTAAAACGTTGCATATTAAGATACAGCGAGTAAACAGCTTGTGAACAAACCCCAAAACATAAAAAGTAAATAAAAACAATACTTTTTTTTTATGGACAACACCAAAATATAAAATGCATGTATAATTTTTAAATGAATTCATTATATACAATTAAGGCAGACATTGCAACGTGCATAAACACCAAAACATTAAATAAAAATGGCAAAATAATCCATTTTTAGCACACAACCTCAACGTATAAAATGCATTTCTGAAATTAACCCATTTTATAAAATTAAAGCAGATATTGTAATCTGTCAATAAACCCCAGAACAAAAGTTCTAAAAAGAAAAATGCAGGATTTATATATATATATATATATATATATATATATATATATATATATATAAAAAAATAAATAAATATATATATATATATATATATATATATATATATATATATAATATACAATTTATTTATTAAATTTTGTTTTGTATTTATATATATATATATATATATATATATATATATATATATATAAACACAAAAATGTAAATAAATAAATATATATATTATTTTATATATATATATATATATATATATATATATATATATATATATATATATATATATATACTTATATATAATTTTTATTAATTTTAACAATTAATTTAACAATTATTAATGGTCTCGTATGAATGCAGGGTAATACAGCTGCAGTTTAAGTGAACTCTGCTACTTACTGCCCCAGTGTGAGTTTGTCCTGAAGTACAGTACACTGGTGTTATCGCGAGACTGGACCATTAACAACCTGCTTGACACACACACACACACACACACACACGCACGCACGCACGCACGCAGCGCGGAGCTTCGCCGCACCGGACTCGAGTCGCTCCGAGGAGCGGAAACACAGACTCAACATCTGGACACACATCATGCGAGCACGCGGCCGCATCTGAGGACACCGCGGTGAGTGCGCGCTTCGGTCGGGACTCCAGCGTGACACAATGTATCGGCGGCGCGTTTGATCCGCGATCCGCCGCCGCTCCTCACGACACCGGAGTTTCCACCGCATCAGCTCGCGGGCTGTCTCGGGCGTGAAGTCGGGCGTTAAAGGAGAAGAAAAGCGCGTAAAAGTTCCGCGTAATGCGCCGCTGTCCTGTTCTCGCGAGTTTGTTAGAAAACAAAAGTGTCCTGTCACGAGCTCGACCGCGCTCCCGAAACTTTAACGTCGGCGAGACGCGTCTGTAAGAAACCCTGTCAGAACCACGACGCGTTAAAATTCACCAAGTCCGAGAAGTTTGGGGTTCCTCGGAGGAACATATGGCATAAAGACACAGCTGGAGATTTGAGGCTGATGTCAGAGCAGCTGACTCCACCAGAAACACACACACACACACACACACACACACACACTCGCGCACTCGCGCGCGCGCAGGCTCTTTCTCCCCGCTCACATGGACGAGAGGTCGCGTTCAGTCGTCTCTCTCTGGATCTGCTCTTTTCACTTTACACGATGTTCGTCACGTTTGAGACGCGGGATGTCGTTTGCGCATGACTGGATCCCTGCTCTTTCGCCGCCGCCGTTCGCTGGGAAGCGCGAAGTGAAGACCAACTTGTGCGAGCGCGGAGAGAAGAGGGTATGTCGAGCTTTGCGATCATTTATTTCCACGCTTAAAGGTTTCACGAAGTCTCGAAGCGGCTCGCGCGTTGGACGCGTACCGAAGCGGCGCGTCGCCAAACCTCGGAAGCGCGACTTCTTTTTTAACGCTGCGATATCGCTTTTGTCCGTCTTTGGCGGCCCGCACGCTAGGCTCAAAGCAAAACGAGGCATTCTTTTTGACAGATGTTCGCTGTGCGTTAAAAAGCGCCTTTGAAACTCGATTAAAAAGTCCGTTTTTGACAGAGACGCTGCAGCTGCTGCTGGGGTTTAACGCGCATCTCTGGCGGATCAGGACTGGAATAAAAGTTAGTTCGGCGTCTTCCACTCCTGAGATCGCCGCGCATTATAAAGCGTTGAAACGAAAAGCAGTCGTGCATTGAAAAGCATCTTTGCGGCGCCGGTTTCTGCAAAACGCGTCACTTTTGCTCGTCTTTTTGACAGCTTTCCCGGTCGTTTTCTATCCCCAAAGCGACATGCATGCAAACTGCCTCTCCATTGGCAGGAGAAGAGAAAGCGCAGCTGGGAGACCCTGGGCTGGTGTTTGCCTTTTACCTAACGCCCGGTTTTTCCTGTTTCCCGGCAGGTCACGCCATAAGTATGGAGTTCCCGGACCACAGCCGGCAGCTACTGCAGTGCCTGAGTCAGCAGAGACACCAGGGCTTCCTCTGCGACTGCACGGTGCTGGTGGGAGAGACGCGCTTCCGGGCGCACCGAGCCGTTCTGGCCTCCTGCAGCATGTACTTCCACCTCTTCTACCGGGACCAGCTGGACAAGAGGGAGCTGGTGCATCTGAACGCCGACATCGTGACGCCGCCGGCCTTCGGGCTGCTGCTGGAGTTCATGTACGAGGGGAAGCTGGAGGTCGGCGCTCTCCCGGTGGAGGACGTCTTGGCGGCGGCCAGCTACCTGCACATGTACGACATCGTGAAGGTGTGCAAGGGGAAGCTGAAGGACAAGGAGCTGTGCGAGGCCGAGTGCGCGGAGAAGGCCAACGGTCACTCCGACAGGTAACGCCGCTTTTTGAGGGCTTCACGCCGTTTAGAGCGGCGCACATGTTGAACGTGCATGGGCCAAAATCAACCGGGTCTTCATTTTCAACTGTTTTCTTTCGGCAGAATGTGTGAAACGGTCATAAACGGCTACTTAATAACGTGGAATGTTTCCTAGGATACTGAAATATAATTTTCATCTCCCAGGGTGCATAATAAACATGCTTTTAGTCATATGACGCTGTTTAGAGCGTTAAACGTAACGTGCAAAAATATATATATTTTTTAAAAATAATATTTCAATTGTAAGTTATGCGGATTAAATATTGAATGAATGCATGATGAATGAACATGCACAGGCAAAAAAAAAAAAAAATCATGAATTTTCTTGGTAAAAATGGCATATATCATGGCTCTAACATTTGTGTGTTTTTACACCAACATATCATAAAAAAAGACGTATTTAGTCATAATTAAGAATAAATAATGTGTCATTTTTTTATAGAATACTGAAATATAATTTCTTTCCTTATTTATCTCCCAGGATGCACAATAAACATGCTTTTAGTCATATTACGTTGTTTAGAGCGTTAAACATAACGTGCAAAAATGGTTTTAAAAAAAAATATATATATTTCATCTGTAAATTATGCGGATTAAATATTGAATGAATGAATGATGAATGAACACGCATAGGCCAAAAAAAAAAAATAATCATGAATTTTCTTGGTAAAAGAAACTCATAAATGGGTTTTGTATCGATAACATTTGTGTGTTTTTGCACCAATATATCATAAAAAAAGAGTCATAAATGACAAGATTTTCATAATAATGTGTCTTTTTTTTTATAGAATACTGAAATATAATTTTCATCTCCCAGGATGCATAATAAACATGCTTTTAGTCTCAGTGTCCTCATATTACGTTGTTTAGAGAATTAAACAATGTGCAAAATTTTTTTTTAAATAATATTTAATCTGTAAATTATGGCATATATCATGGCTCTAACATTTGTGTGTTTTTGGGCCAACAGTCATAATTAACAATAAATAATGTGTCATATTTTTAATAGAATACTGAAATATAATTTCTTTCCTCTTACCTTTTAGGAACAAAAAGTTGCTTTTTTGATGTCTTTACATTGTTTAGAGCATTAAACATAACGTGCAAAAATTTTATTTTTTTAATAATATTTCATCTGTAAATTATGCAGATTGAATGTCGAATGAATGCATGATGAATAAACACGCACAGGCAAAAAAATAATAATTTTCATGAATTTTCTTGGGAAAAATGGCACCAACATTTGTGTGTTTTTACACCAACATATCATAAAAAAAGACGTATTTAGTCATAATTAAGAATAAATAATGTGTCCTATTTTTTATAGAATACTGAAATATAATTTCTTTCCCTATTCATCTCCCAGGATGCTTTT
>NW_025048164.1:425000-440000 GCF_018831695.1 Puntigrus tetrazona
ACCGTGTATTTATTGTAAATACGTGTTTTATTTATCAAACCGCGTTTCTTTTTCGGGATGCGGCGCGACTGAAATCTCCGGTTAAAAAGCTGCAGTTTTCCACAGTCTTCCAGTCCGAAGTCTCTGCGGGTTCGAACGAGCGCCAAGCATCCCAGCGACGCCGAGACGATCCATCTACCTGAAAAACTGTCCGCGCTGCATCGTGAGATTTCGAGTTACACTGGAGTTTCGCGCTGCTGGGGATTTTTGGCGCGTCTGAATGTCGCTTTTTTTTCTTTTCTTTCGAGAGTCACATTTCCGAGGCCGCTGGACATTCGTAAAAAGCCGATATGAACGCGATTCAGTGTTTGTGTCTCTCTTAACACCGCTGTGTCTGTACGGTGATACCGCAGCGGCGTCTTCTGAAGGTTCAGACTGTGAAATTGTATAATCGTAAGTGATATTTATTGATTAGTTTCTTGTGCGACATTTTACTGTATCTCAGAGTTTCGACTCTAAGGCGATACTAAGCTGAGACTTTTTAATAGACTTTGTAGAAGTGCCATTAGATGTAATATAATTTTTTGATAAACAAAAGCATATTTTATAGGAAACAAAAGCTTCATTGTACGTCCTTTAGTGAATGTAGATGACAATCTGTTTGAGTTGATTTTGCCTGAATTCTTTGGTAATTTATTTGGATTGTTTGTTTGCGCTTGCTTTCTTTCTTCCTTCCTTTCTTTCTTTCTTCTCGGGCACACTGTGCCTGTGTGTTTGTGCTGTGAAAATGTGACAATCTTTATCTAGATCTTTATTTAGCCCAAGCGTAGATTAAACTACATTTTCTGTGAAATTATCCTGCTTGGTTTGGGTTTTTTTACATTCCGCCAGAGCAAGAAAAACACAATATTTAGAAGAAAAACGATCAAATTATCTTCGGTGATGAAAAAATGTGCTTATAGAAGTGTATTCTCTGGTCGATTATTTTTAATGATTTATTATAGTCATTAGATCAAATTTGAGAGAAGAAATAATGGAATAATTTTTCTCATGAATTAAAAAAAAAGGAGTGGATTTTTTCTGTAGGGCTAAAAATAATAATAATAATTATCTTTCTATTTAACTGCAGTATTTTGGCATCAGTTCCTGTAGAATATAGTTAAATTAGACATTAATAAAACAAATATAATGTGACCCAGGTGACTAGTTCTGTAAATATTTTCTAATATAAATTCCATATTTTGCTCTAAAGATTTAACTCTTTCTTTCGGTGCAACTTCTTTTAATTCTAAAATGCTGCAGGTGAAATTTCAGGGTTAAATTAGACAATAAATAATGGAATGGTTACATATTTTATGTTCCTGAATAAAATATATGTGCAATATAATAAAGTCGGCAACCTATTAAAGGGACGAATCGTCAGGGATTTACTTAAAAAAGAAAATGTTTTTGTAGGCTTGAAAAAACTACAATAAATAAATCAGTTTCCATCCAGACTCTATGGTATTTTGGCATAAATGTACAGTATGTGTAGAATCTACATGCATGCATGCATCTACATAAATTGAGTAGAATGTAGACTAAACATTTACTAAAGTTTTAAAAAAAGTATCTATTTTATATAACTTTTCTTGTTTACTCCGCTTGATTTTTTTCATTTTTCAAACATTCGGTTTTAACCCTTTAAAAAAGACGGAACCGATTTCTTCGGCCAAAGAACGCCTCCTCCTTCGCTGGACGCTCATTTGCATTCTGAGCAAACAAACATTCACGCCGGAGGAGGACAGGAAATGCGTGGCTAATTCGGAATCTCAAAGCCAATTCACCGGTCATTTTCTTAGCGAGCGAGATGCTAATTATTCTCCGACTGCGCATGTAAAGCAATCCAGCTGCTCGGCGGTGATTCCCATGACCCTGCCCCCATCCGCCCCGGCAAACAGCCCGACTCTTTTGTGTGCAGTTAGTAGTTTGGCGTGTCTATTGTCCGCCCCGGCGCTCAGGTTCTGCCCTGAAGCTCAGTGAACCGCTGCAGACCCGCGTGAAGGGAGCGAGGTGTAAATAAGGGTGTGTGGCGGTCGGGCTGGAAATACTTGAATTCAAACCAGAGGCCCGGGGGATTACGCTTTACTGATATTTCACCTGCTGCCCGGAGACCAGAGGGGGGAAAACAACATTCAACGTTGACGATAAAACGGACGCGGGCGTCTAATTGTGCGTAAATTAATTTGCTTTCGAACGGGAGGCGTAAACACGTTTTTTGATGTTGATGTCAAAGGTCGTGCGGCAAGCATATAGCACAATACGCACTGTTTCACGGCAGCTTTGCATAAAAGCATCATCTTCATGCCTGCTATGTTAGAGCAGATTGGAGCAAAAATCTTGCGAAGATATAAGCAATGTAAAAATATAAGCACCCGGCAACACCCTAGCAACCACTCAAAAAACCCAGCAACCCAATGGCAACCATTCATAGCAGTTAGAGAAATGCATACATGCTGACAAGTTAAAAATGCTCGGACGTGTGAGAAACCACCTATAAATCCCTCTGAAAACCCAAGCAACACCCTAGCAACCATTTACAAAAATAACAACAACCCAATGGCAGCCATTCAGAGCAGACAGAAAAATACATACTTGTATCAGCAAGCTAAAAATGCTAAAAAACATGTGAGCAACCATCTAGCAACACTCTAGCAACCACTTGGAAAACCCAAGTAACACCCTAGCAACCGCTCAAAAAACACAACAACCCAACAGCAACCATTCAGAGCAGACAGAAAAATACATACTTGTATCAGCAAGCTAAAAAACATGTGAGCAACCATCTAGCAACACTCTAGTAACCACTTGGAAAACCGAAGCAACACCCTAGCAACCACTCAAAAAACACAACAACCCAATAGCAACCATTCAGAGCAGACAGAAAAATGCAGACTTGTATCAGCAAGCTAAAAATGCTAAAAAAACATGTGAGCAAGTATCTAGCAACACCCTAGTAACCACTCGGAAAACCCAAGTAACACCCTAGCAACCGCTCAAAAAACACAACAACCCAATAGCAACCATTCAGAGCAGACAGAAAAATGCAGACTTGTATCAGCAAGCTAAAAGTGCTCAAAACATGTGAGCAACCATCTAGCAACACTCTAGCAACCACTTGGAAAACCCAAGTAACACCCTAGCAACCGCTCAAAAAACACAACAACCCAACAGCAACCATTCAGAGCAGATCGAAAAATACATACTTGTATCTACAAGCTAAAAGTGCTCAAAACATGTGAGCAATCACCTATCAACCAATCATAAAACCCAAGCAACACCCTAGCAACCACTCAAAAAAAACAATAACAACAACCCAATAGCAACCATTCAGAGCAGAAAAATACATACTTCTATCTAGCAACACCGTAGAAACCTCTTGGAAAACCCAAGCAACACCTTAGCAACCACTCAAAAAAACAACAACCAAATAGCAACCATTCAGAGCCGACAGAAAAATACAAAGCTAAAAATGCTCACAATATGTGAACAACAGCATTAGCATTAGCCACCACCGTGCAACATTATGTCAACCACCCAGAAACCACAGCAACACCCTAACAACCACTCAGAATGTCAATTAAAATGCATATTTACATCAACAAGCATGTGAGCAACCAGCTTAACAACACCTTAGCAACTACTCAAAAAGCCCTAGCAACCACTTAGAACAACCAAGCAACATTAAAAGGTTAACTATTTCAAATGAATCATTCAAAATGTTAAGAGACATTTAGACTTGTTAAAAGTATTTTACATATTGTTTCTTTATTCCTATTGGATTTAAGGGTATTTTACTTGGTCTCCCCTTGATATCTGATTCAGAATCAGCTGAAGGACTGGACTAGACAACTAGCAAATGAGAAACAAGCATGCCATGACTAGTTGCACTCTTTGATGAGCGCGCTGTCGTCTCTCTGACTTAATTAGATGTGTGTTTTGCCCTCGCTTATCAAAAAGCTTCATGTAATTTCCATTTCACCACAGCTAGCACATTTGCATGTATTCCCCAGACGACAGCAAGTCTTTGTAGGAGAAGTGAAGTTGAAACTTGGATGTCTTCACCTCGCAAGGCCAGCGGTGGGAGACCTTGACCTCTGAACGGACGGCCGGGGACATCTGGTGCTGGCCATGTTTATTTATTTATTTACCTCATAACAAAAGACAGGTGGTCACACTTGAAAAGGAGAGATGCAGCCACACACACACACACACACACACACACACACACACTCACACACACTCACACACTCACACAAAACAAAAAAAGAGCAATGCTCTGTCAGAGGCGAGACCTTTGTGTCTTATATAATTAACATCAAAACATTATATCCTTAATATCACCTTAATAGCTCTGTGGTCATACAGTGATGCTATGAGATGGTAATACTAGGATTCTTTGATGAAAGTCAGGATTTATTGTTCAGGCAGCATCACATTTTCAAGGTATTTTACAGAATATCATAGTAGTAACCGTAGTAACTTACAGCACGTTAGCAGCTATCTAACCACACTCTCGGTAAGATAAGTGTATCGTTACACCCGCACCTTACAACCACAGAACACGCAACACCCTAGCAACCATCAGCTAGAAAATTCATTATTATCTGAACAGGCTAAATTGCTAATCACAGATGAGTACACCACCTGGCAACACCTAGAAACCGCTCAAAATAGCCTAGCAATCACTTAATATCATGCTAACAAACCAAGCAACCCTAAACCAAACCCTAACCAACAAACTATTCCTGTAGAAGAAACCACCTAGAACACCCTAACAACACCCTGGCAACCCTGTACACAAGCCTAGTGACCACTACTACATACTCCTAGTACTGTACTACTGTACTAGTACTACAAAGAAGCTAAAAATGCTCACCATACCATCCTGGCAATCGCTCTGTAAAATGCTATTTTTTTGTCAGCAACAACTCTGAAAACCATGGCAACCACTTAGAACAGCTATAGAATGCATTCTTTTGTCAACAGACACTCTGAAAACCCTAGCAACCAGTTAGTACAGCTACAAAATGCATTTTTTGGTCAGAAATCACTCTGAAAAACCTAGCAACACCCTAGCAACCACTTAGAACAGCTATAGAATGCATTCTTTTGTCAACAGACACTCTGAAAACCCTAGCAACCAGTTAGTACAGCTACAAAATGCATTTTTTGGTCAGAAATCACTCTGAAAAACCTAGCAACACCCTAGCAACCACTTAGAACAGCTATAGAATGCATTCTTTTGTCAACAGACACTCTGAAAACCATTGTAACCTATAAGAACAGATACAAAGTGTCAATCACTCTAAAATCCCTAGCAAGACCCTAGTAACCACTCAGAACAGCTACAAAATGCATTTTTTGTAAGCAATCACTCTGAAAACTCTAGGAACACCCTAGAAGCCATTTTGAACAGCTACAAAATGTATTATTTTGTCAACAAGTACTCTGAAAACCCTAGCAACACCCTAGCAACAACTCAGAATCAGAAAACCCTAGTAACCACTCAAAACCACTACAAAACACATTATAAGCAATTTTGAAAACCCTAACAACCATGTAGTACAGCTACAAAATGCACTAGTAACCACTCAGACCCTAGTTACCATTGAGAACAGCTACAAAATGCATTCTTTTGCCAAAAGCCCGTCTGAAAACCCTAGCAACCAGTTAGTACAGCTCCAAAATGCATTTTTTTGAAAATCTGAAAACCCTAACAACACCCTAGCAACCACTTAGAACAGCTATAGAACGCATTCCTTTGTCAATAGCCACTCTGGAAACCATAGCAACTTATTAGTAACCACTCAGAAAAGCTACAAAGTGTATTATTTTGTCAACAACTACTCTGAAAACCCTAGCAACACCCTAGCAACCACTCAGAACAGCTACAAAGTGTATTCTTTTGTCAACAACTACTCTGAAAACCCTAGCAACACCCTAGCAACCACTCAGAACAGCTACAAAGTGTATTATTTTGTCAACAACTACTCTGAAAACCCTAGCAACACCCTAGCAACCACTCAGAACAGCTACAAAGTGTATTATTTTGTCAACAACTACTCTGAAAACCCTAGCAACACCCTAGCAACCACTCAGAACAGCTACAAAGTGTATTATTTGGTCAACAACTACACTCAAAACCCTAGCAACACCCTAGCAACCATTTAGAACAGCTACAGAATGCATTCTTTTGTCAACGACTATACCTAAAACATCACTAAATCCTGAAATTAGGTGCAGCAAACTTGGAAATCAGATGTTGACTGTAAGAAGGGGGACTTCGGAGCGTGAGCTGATGGAGCAGAGTCATCGTCCAGCGCACAGCTGTCACTCCTTCACTACACACACTCGTATTTATAGCAGCCGCATCACCGCGGCCGGCCGTGTGTCTGCGCACAGCTGCTCTGTACAAATGGGGGGTGATGCAGAGCCACACGCCTGGACTTAAGTGAGTCCAGGAGTCAGCGGGGCCCGGCAGGCCTTCGGGGGTCCCTGGCATGTGGCGCGGGGAAAGAGGAGCCGCCTCGGAAGTCACGGCTGTGACCTTTTACAGTAAAACGCTCGTGATGAAAGTCTGGACAGCTGCAGAGGAGCACAGACAAAAGAACGGGAGGAGTGTCAGGAACATCTAATTGCTTTTCCATCTCCACAGCATGCACGAAGACTCCTGCCCTCGCTATCACCGTCTATATTAAAACATCACCTCATCATTTACTCACCTCTGTGGAGAAGCCCAAGTCAGTCCTCCATACAATTACGACACGAACGACGTTTTCAGGCTTCGAAAAAGAACGCAAAGGTACAATAAGAGTAGTTTGCACTATTTATCGTCTTCTTTCTGTTAGGACCCGGATCATTTAGAAATACAGGCAGGTGTGTTTGATTTGGTCCACAGCCAAACTCTCGATATCCCCGGCGTGTTTAACAGTGAGAGCATGTAAAGAAATGCAGTATCTGTTTAATCATTCATGAAAATAACATTGTCATAAGCCAAAAACAAAGATTCCTGTGCAGTAAAAACCTAGTGTTAGGTCTAATAGGACAAATAATCCTTGTCGGTGCACTGAATTGATCAAAACTGCCATTTAAGACATTTATAACGTCACAAAAGATTTCCATTTTTAAAAATGCTGTTCTTTTGAACTTTCCATTCTGTGAATCCTGAAAAATAAAACTTTTGCCTATTTTTGAAAAACGTTGACTTGATTTTTACTGACTTTTGTGAATCTGTTCGCACAAAAACACTGCGCCGCGCAACCGTTTTCAACACTGAGAATAATCAAAGTCAAACCAGTACATCAGAAGGATTTCTGAAGATCATGTGACGCTGAAGACTGGAGTAATGATGCTGAAAACTTTGTTAAATATTTCGGTTTTTCTGATCAATATCCATTTCGAAATCAAAGACAGACTACGTCAGCGGAAGAGATTTTTCAAAAAACAATTAAATCTTAATATAAAAGGCTAAATATGAATTTCTATGCATGAAACAGCAAAACGTTGTGTATGCTTGGTTTCCAGTTTTTGTTTGTAATCCATTCTATAGACATCCACTTCCTTCTAAAAGAAAGTCTTCATTCAGGAGATACTTATTTCCCAAACAGAGGCAGCGATCAAAACCAACTAGAGAGCAATAACACGCAAACACTACAAGTCTTAGAGAACCTAACGATGTGTGTGTGTGTGTGTGTGTGTGTGTAGACGATAGAAAAAGCTAAAAGTACTTTCCAAGTTTTGCTAGGAGTCACTGAATGTAATCCAGACAGCTGTTCACCGAGTATTATATTCAGGTGCTGCCCTCTGGTGACAAACATCCAGCGATGCACAAAAAGAATTAGATGCATATTTCATTTATATACACAGACAGCGTGCATGTGGCCAATAAATACAAAAACAAACATGATTATGAAAGCATTAATGTCAAGTATTTATTTCAATCACAGGAGTATGTACATAAAATGAGGGGAGGAGCAGAGGAAAAAAAAAAAGCATATATAAAATCTCATTTACATTTAATTGGAAATGCATTAAAAATCTCGTCTTGCAACGGTCGTCAGTCATGTGTTCATCAGGACGAACAGTCACAGCAGAGGACGCGCTCGTAACGCTCGCTGTAACTGAGGACAGACACACAGATCAAACACCGTCAAGTTAATCGTGTGGTTGGTGCAGCACGCAAACAACAAAACCAGGTTTAAAGGAACACTTCAAAACGCTCTGACGGCGTGCATCTCTCGGTAATGGAAGCGAATGGGTGCCGTCGGAAAGAGAGGCTGATAAAACCCATCAACAATCCACAGCGGTCAACATCTGGACGAGGCGCATATAACTCAGATACGAGTCACGCTCCATCATAACTTCTCTCCCGGTGAAAAGGTGTTCCGGTCTGAACCAGGAAAGACATGAACTAGTTCTGACGCGAGAGGTTTGGTCTTCTCCAGATGTTGAGCGATGGACTGGAGAGCTGTGGATTCTTCTTTCAGACGCTCACTGTGACGGCACCCATTCGCTCAGCGGAGGACTCACTCGGTGACGGAGCAGAAGGAGCAGCAGCGGTCGGAGCAGACGGTACACTGCTGGATACACGGAGCGCACGCGTGACGCTCGCACCGAGAGCACGGACCCCTCGAACCCGAGAGCCTCTGACACACGCAGCACACCGGAGGAGCCGCGGCACCCCCTGAACACACAGCAATAAAAGAGAGATCATGTAGGAGAACGTTTGATCAATGTCCACGTGAAACGCACTCAACGCAGTCTTTTATTATTAAAGACGCAGTAATATTCTGTAACCTGTACTTTTTCAAGCCTTTTTATTCTTAAAAACTTCCTTCTGGTCTCTTTCACAATATAACGACGTTAAATCGTGTCAGCTTTAATGCATGCGTCACAAATAAATCGTGCTTTTCTGTAGAAGCTGTAAAACAATTCAGCCGCAATTCAGGCTTTGAACCCAGGATTAGGCTTTTAATAACGTCCCCCGAGTGAAGACGGGCTGAGAAACCGCTGGAAGACGCCGAGGTTTGTGTGTCACTGGGCAGATCTGAACGGCTCACCTGCGGCGGCGGCGGCGGCTCTCTGCAAGCGTCCGTCCAGACCGATGCGTGTCTGACCCTTGAGAAGCGTCTGAGGTCCAGGAGCCGCTGGTTCAGCCGTCTGATCAGACACCGGCTCGTCCGAGGCCTTCTCTGACCCGTCCGCCTTCCAGAGCCGACCCATCACGGCTTTGGTCCCGTTGAAGAGCAGGTTTTTGGTCTTTTCTAAAATAAATAAATGTGTGTGCATAATAAATAAATAATATTTTTTTTTTTTTTAAATAAATTTATTTGTAAAAATTCATAAAAAAAAAAAAAAAGTTAAAATTTTTAAAATTAAAATTAAATATAAATATATATATATATATATATATATATATATATATATATATATATATATATATATATATATATATATATATATATATATATATATATATATACACACACACACACACACACACACACACACACATTATATAATAAGACATTATTTATGTAACTTACAATATAGTAGATGCAGCTAACTACTAACGTCGTTAAAATATTTAATAACCTGTTGTTCAATCCACTCACTTAAAATAGTTCCCTTTACATCTTTATACTTCACTTTTAATCGCTGAAAGGTAACGCATTAATCCCAGCAGAACTCAATCAGTAACAGCTTTAATTACACGCTGCACTTAAACCAACAAACTAAACTACAAAGCTTTAATTAAACCGCTTACGTTCACATCAAACAGATAGCTGTAGTAAACACCACGAAAGTTTCTACGAGGATCACTCTCTGAACAGACGAGCTGTATCGTTTGTATTAGATAAGGTTTGAACGTGAAGGAGGTGATAAACGTGATGTTTGTGACTCACCGTAAACCTCCTGTCTGTATTTGAGTCCGAAAACCCCGCGGTTGATCTCCTTCTGCCCGACGTGGACTTTATACTGCGACGAGAAGCTCTCGCTGAACGGACACGAGCGCTTCGGCATCTCAAACGACGGCAGGCGACGAAACGCGACGAACACGGCGACGGGGAACGGATTAAAAACCGAGAGGCTGACCGCGCGAGCGTGAGGAGAGGAAAACACGGCTTCGCGCTTTAAGGACCGCGCTTCTTCTTCATCCGCCGCGCGCGCGGGAGGAGGCGAGGACGCGCTCAGCGCCCCCCGGCGGCCGTCAGGAGAAACACAGCGAGCGCCGCTCAGCGGTACAACGCTTGGTTTTATCTTATAACACCTGAAGTCACGGGCTTGTTTCATGATCAGGAAAAGACCCTTCTCAGTCGATTTGGATGAAAAAAGGGTCTGGAGGCATGCAGATTTAGTCCAGTATGGTGTTGCTTGATATTTTGACATTTCTAGGCGTGATGCATGTCCTACTTTGGTGTGAAAGCAAACAAATAAGTTTATTTTAATTATTTAAAAGTTTATTTACACCCACTGATTATTGGACTTGATCTACACTTGCTGTGTAATATTGGGTGGCGCTGTAGAATCAACCGAAATAATCAGAATAAAAATAAAAGAATGAAAAATGCAACTAAAAACAATAGTTATTAATCAGAATTAATTAAATTGTAATAATAAACAATGGTTATTAATAATATAAAATAAAAATAAATAGAGTAATAAATAATACATAATTATAATAATATAAATAAACATTATAAGCAGTCATTTAATAAATATTTATTAGTATAAATAAAAGTAACTTTATTATTATATTATATTTAATAAAAATATATATATAATAAATATAATAAAAACAGCATTAAGTAGTGTAAATGAAATTATCATAATAATGAAACAGTATAACATTTTTTATTTAAATAATAATTAAAACAAGTAATAATTATTATGAAACAGCATGAAGCGAATACAGCTAAAAATGTAAATAATAAAAGATGCCATTTAAAAACTAATACTAGTTATTAAACAGAATAAATTCAATAAATTATAATAATAAACAATAGTTATTAATAATATAAAATAGAGTAATAATATATTTTAATAATATATATATATAATAAAAATAAACAGTATAAGAAAATTGTGTAAAGAAAATAATAATAATTTAATAAATATTTATTAATATAAATAAAGTTAAATTATATTATTATTAATATTATATTAAAATATATTAATAATAAATATAATAAATAACAGCATTAAGTAAATAGTGTAAATAAAATATAAAATGATCATAATAATGAAACAGTATAAATTATTTTTATTTAAATAATAATTAAAACAATTAATAATTATTACAAATACAGCTAAAATAATGCAAATTAATAAAAAATGCAATTTAAAAACTAATACTAGCTATTAAACAAAATAAATTATTAATAAATTATTAATAAAATAAATTATTAATATTAATAAACAATAGTTACTAATAATATAAAATAAATCCAAATAAAGTAATAAATAATACATTACTTTAATAATATAAATAAACAAATAGTGTAAAGAAAATAATACTCATTTAATTTAATAAAAATGTATTAGTATGAATAAAAGTGTTATAATAAATAATAGAAATAATAAAAAAATGTATAATTATTGTTAAACAGCATAAATAAAGCAAGTACAGTAAAAATAATAAAAACAATAAATAACACAATTGTTTTAAAAGTTTATTTTGACGCGCTGCCTTGGATCGTGAAGGCCCTACGGTTCCTCTGAGACTAGAACATCTTGGCATAGATGAGAGGAACACCGTGTTCTCCGTCCCCATCTATTTCTGACGCACCTAATTATATCTGCCATCAGACAAAACGCTGGGAAACAAGCCACAAAGGAGCACGAAAGGCATGCGACCAAAAGAAGGAAATAAACACAGTTTCAGGGGGTTTGCTTTATGTGTCTTACTGGAAACGGCAACAAAACACGACCGAATGAATCCCAAAAACTCCACATCAAGCGATGCTTACAAAGCCTGGACATTAAGAGGTGGTCTTCCGTCGGGAGGATTGTGGGTAGGAATCTAGAACATCTGGATCATGCATTCCCTGGATTTTCCAACGCCGACCCATTTAACTGTGGAGAAGAGAGGCGAGCGTGAGTTACCAGGCCGGCGTTACCGTGTGCTTCGTCGGCGTGAAGGACTTACTAGGAACGCCGATGTGATTCTCCACGAAGCGGATGTAGTTCTGAGCTTTAGGAGGAAGATCGTTCCACTTCCTGGCAGCCGATGTGTCCGTCTTCCATCCCGGGAACGTCTCGTATTCAACCTCCACCTTCTGCAGAACCTCCATGTTGGCTGAAAGCATGCAGAGATTTAAAGAAATATATATATATATATATATATATATATTTTTCTTTTTAATACATAATATATTAAATATATTATATTATCTTTAATATATAATATATATATATATATATATATATATATATATATATATATATATATATATATATACACTTGAAATAATATATATAATAATAATAATAATTATATATATATATATATATATATATACACTTGAAATAATATATAATAATAATAATAATAATTATATATATATATATATATATATAATTATTATTATATATATATATATATATATATATATATATATATATATACCAATGATTTGTCATAAGCTAAATAAAAAAAAAAGACCAAAAAGGCAAATCTAAATGTATAAAATTTTAAAGATAATATAATAAATATATTTTTAAAAAAATATATATTTTTAATAACTTTAAAAATTGCATCATAAAGTGCTTTGCAAAAATAAAATAAAAACGTATGAGGAAAAAAAACCCCAAAACTATTTAAAAATAATATAATATACAATTAAATGAAATTTAAAAACACAAAAACACATTAAAAATAAAAAATCTAAATATTAACAAATTCTAGAATGATATATCAGTTATACTACAAACGATTATTCAATAACAGAATTAAATAATACGATAGTAAACACACTTTCTGCAGAAACTCCATGTTGGCTGAAAGTATAGAGAGTTTATATTTTTACTTGAAATAAAATGAACTTACATTTACGTTAATCTAGTTACCAACAATTTTCGTAAAAAAATAAAATAAAATAGAAATCACAAAAACACACAAAAAATGATTAAACTTTAATGATAATAATAATAGTAATAATAATAATAAACTTTATATATTTTTTTACTTTTATAGCACCTTTAAAAGTTGTACTTCAAAGTGTTTTGCAAAAATAAAATCAATAAGTAAATAAATAAGAAAAAAATAAAATATCATATAAAATAGACAAATAAAAAATAACAACAAAAGCTACATAGTTTTAAGAGACGATTGAACAAATCACACTGGAGGATGTTTCAAGCCATGTTTAGTTTTGAGAATGAAACAAAACAAGAAAGCAGAAACTAAACGACTGTGTTATTATGTTAAGAGCGCGCAGTTTGATGTCAGTTTACCTGGGAAATACGGGACTCTCTTTCCGCTGATCTTATAGGCAACACCCACTTTAATCTCATCCAGAACATCCAGGATGTCCAGTTTAGTCAAAGCGATGCTGAAGAGAGACGCAAAACACTACAGTATTTACATGAAATCCAAATCCAAATAATGACAGCAATAACGAAAAAGCTAAAAGCCTGTATTTCCGTCCGCCTCTCATATACTCATATACAGAACCAGTCTAAAAAAAATAGGAACATAATATAATATTTTGATATTAATTCATTCAAGAAAAATATATTATGTAATTATATAAATCATAATTATATGAATATGAATTTATGCATGTGACTACATGTAAATATTTTCTAATGATGTGTGTGTGTGTGTGTATTTATATATACACAATATACACAGTGCACACACATATATTATGTAAACAAAAACCTATATCTTAGATATGATAAATTGTGATTAATCGTTTAATCAACACTACAAAAAAAATAAAAAATAAAAAAATAAATATATATATATATATATATACAAAAATTGTTATACTTTTTTTAATATTACAAATATTGAAAAAATATGAAATATATTTCATACTATATTCATATTTTTGTTTTCATATATATATATATATATATATATATATATATATATATATATATATATATATATATATTTTTTTTTTTTTTTTTTTTTAAATATTTTTTATTGATGCATATTGATGAATCCTCCACATTAAAGTCATATACAGAGCCGGAGCGCTCACGCAGTGAATCCATTGATCATATGAGCGTATTTGAGGATAACCAGATCCAGCCAACCGCAGCGTCTCTTTCTGCCCGTGGTCACGCCCACCTCGTGACCTCTGGTCTGCAGCAGCTCGCCCACCGCCTGAGGACAGAGACTACTTAATATTATCACACACTCGTACAGCATATATTTAAAAAATAATTACGTTTATACATTTATATATTCATATTGTTTTATATTATATATAACAATTATATTTATATCAACATAACATGTTTATGTATTAAATATAATTTTAATCGAATTAATATAAACGTATGCATGTAAATATTTTCTAATTGCCCTGTGTGTGTGTGTGTGCGTGTGTATTTACGTATACATAAATAAATAAATACACACAACACACAAAAATATGCAATCATGTAAAGCAAAACTTTTATTTTGGATGTGTTCAATCATGAATAATCGTTAGACAGCACTTAAAATATATGAGTTATAATGACATACATCAAAAACAGCTCAATAAATGATCTAAAAGAATAGAAATATAATATAATATATACTTATATATATATATATATATATATATATATTTTTTTTTTATTTTTTTAGTTAAGTTGTATTGGTTTTAGTTTTATTAAATAAATTGCTGGCAACTGCTTTTTTATTTTTTTAATGTTTTATTTAATTTTATTAAGTAGCAAATGTGTTTAAATGACGTTAAACTACATGCACGTTTTCTTGAATAGTTTCTTTGTGTAGTTGGTCATCTGTAATAATGA
>NW_025048164.1:445000-465000 GCF_018831695.1 Puntigrus tetrazona
CACACAGAGACACAGACACACACACACACACACACACACACACACAGACACACACACACACACACACACACTCACTCACTCACACACACACACACACACACACACACACACACACACACACACACACACACACACACACACATAGACACACACACACACACACTCACTCACTCACTCACACACACACACACACACACACACACACACACACTCACTCACTCACACACACACACACACACACACACTCACTCACTCACTCACACACACACACACACACACACACACACATCTACACACACACACACACACACACTCACTCACTCACTCACACACACACACACACACACACACACATACACACACACACACACACTCACTCACTCACACACACACACACACACACACATACACACACACACACACACACACACACACACACACACACACACACACACACACACACACACACACACTCACTCACTCACACACACACACACACACACACACACTCACTCACTCACACACACACACACACACACTCACTCACTCACACACACACACACACACACACACACACACACACACACACACACACACACACACACACACACACACACACACACACACACACACACACTCACACACACACACACACACACACACACACACACACACACACACACACACACACACACACACACACACACACACACACACACACAGACACACACACACACACATTCACTCACTCACACACACACACTTATTCATTTCAAAATAAAATTCAATTCTGACGTTTTCTATAAATTGTATTTCTATTAAAAGCTCTGTTCATTTATTTCTTAAGGTTCTGGTTTATTTCCTCCGAATCCCAAGTGTCTCTCTCTCCACATCTTTCTGTAAATCACGACTTCATCTCTCGCTCCCTTACGCTCCCTCGCGGTCCTCGTTTTATTTCCTATACATTTTAAATGCGTTTCTGTCCATTTCCTCCTATTCCTTCCTGTTTTTGAATGACGCCTTTTTTCCGAGTCTTGCACTCTGCTCACGCTTTTCCGTACAATCCGCCATTCATCTCTCACGATCCAGTTCTTTTTAATACGAATTCTGGATTCATTTCTTGCGTGTTTGACGAATTTTATCCGCGCATTCTCCAACAATCCTGACCTTTTTCGCACCGACCGCATTGATTGTTTTATTCAGAATTGTGGTTTTCTATGTCGCAGTGCTCAAAACCGATTTATTTTTTTACATTTTCGCAAACGATCTTTCATGCACGGTGAAATGCATCCGTTACTTTTCTCACCGATGAATGATGTGCACTTGGTGTTGATGATCCCACTGGGAAGAAGATGGAAATCATACTCTTTCCCGTCCACCACCACTGTGTGACCGGCGTTATTTCCTCCCTGTGACAGAAAAAACCCCACGTGAACCTCATGCAATGCACGGCGAAGCTGCTTTAAAGGTTCACGCTCCACATGTACTCTGGTTTCCTCCAGGAGGGAGTCCTGGAAATGTGACTCTGCAAGCATCCAGACGGCCGGCTTGCCCTTTACTCAGACACGCCGTGTCCAGAAGAAGACCGGCCTCCCGCCCCGTCCACCAACCAGCGAGGCTGGTTTCCAGCAGGCGTCGCGCCGGGCTTCTATCGCCAGCGCCGTGCCCTTCTCACATGTCCAGCAACGCTGGGAATGTGACCCGAGTTCAGTGAAGGGCAGGGGGAATTCTGGGACTGACTCGCACAGCAACACGGCCGAACACTCGACACGACACGCGTAGAATAGTCATTGAAATAAAACATTGCGTGTGACTGATAACACTCCCATTTCATTTTAGTCTCACAAAGAGCCATGAATTCTTAAATTAGACATTTGCTCCAACTATTTGGAATATGCAGTAACATTAAAATCAGTTGATTTGGAAAATAAATAAATAGTTTACATATATATATATATATATATATAATTTTTATTATATTATTTAGATATTTTTATTATTATAGTAGTATTATAATATAGTAATATAGCATTTTATATTTTATCTTGTAATGCAGAAATACACACACACATATATATATATATATATATATATATATATATATATATATATATATATATATATATATATAATTTTTATTTTATTATTTAGATATTTTTATTATTATAGTAGTATTATAATATAGTAGTATAGCATTTATATATTTTATCTTATAATGCAGAAATACATATATATATATATATATATATATATATATATATATATATATGTATATTTTTATTATACTATTTAGATATTTTTATTATTATAGTAGTATTATAATATAGTAGTATAGCATTTTATATTTTATCTTATAATGCAGAAATACATACATATATATATATATATATATATATATATATATATATATATATATATATATATATATGTTATTATATTATTTAGATATTTTTATTATTATAGTAGTATTATAATATAGTAGTATAGCATTTTATATTTTATCTTATAATGCAGAAAACAAATAAAAAGCATAAAGTAGTTTCAATACGTGTTTACTTCAGTTGCATTTTCAGAAATGTGTGTCACAATAACAAGTTAAAATCCTAAATATTAAATACTAAAAAATATTTTAAATATAGTTTATGAGTTAGTTACAGACGGCGCGCGTGCAAATGATTTCATGTCTTTCATTAGTATTTTTTATTTTATTAGTGGCCTATTGTTAGCAGCAGTACTGTGCATTTTTGATTTTATTAATGCATTAATTTTGTGCACGTAATGGTGATTTAGAAATGTTATTATTAAAACCCCTTAATAGCATTAACTTACTAAAGTCAATTAGAAATATTAGTGCAAGCGATTGTTTAATTCGCGGTCACGTTCGTCGTATGTTTCGTACAGAAAGTTGCTATAGTTTGCTATTTGAAGGTACAGGTTTGTCTTTTAAGCGTTTTATTACCTGACACCTGCACACGACGTCAGACTCCGTCGCCAGTAAGTCAACAACTTTTCCTTTGCCTTCGTCTCCCCATTGCGCTCCCAGAATCACCGTCACTTTGTTCCCTGAGTCGTTTCTCGCCCGCTTCACGGCGGCGGACGGCGGGTTCGAGTAGCTCTTGTGGTCGTTCGCTGACCAGCCCGAAGACATGTCGAAGTGTCCAGAGAGGAATGAATCTGACAGCCGTTACCGAGCGCGGAGACACGGACAGAGATGCTCCGGTCGCGAACGAGTCGGCTCTGTGAGTCGGTTCCTTTAAGTGAACCTTTTTTGAATCGGCTCCCGTCTGAGAGAAGCGAGAGAGTCGAAGAATCGGTTCTTTTGAATCAGAGCCGAATGATCCACTTAAGCGCTTCGGTGACCCGCGGAGGCCAAATATCACTTCTTCTATTTAAATATTTACTTTACAAGTTGTTGATTTGATTTCAAACATTACTTCTCAATAATTTCAGCAGTTTTAAAGTCGATCTGCTTCGACGCTCCGCTACAGGAGAGGACCTATCATCACGTGACATGTGTTACTTTTCTCTACGCTGGATAGATTAGACCAATCGCAGTTGATGATGCTTACTGGATGAGATATTTTTAAAACACATTACACGCTTCATTCGTTTTTGTTTCTTTGTCACTAACCAATACTTGGAGTTCGCAGATATAAAAGGGTTACACTCCCAAGAGAACAAATGTTTCTGTTACGGCAAAAAACGAATTGATGTTTGAAAGCGACTCAAGTAGGATTCGGCCGCAGAGCCGCAGAGCGCCCCCTGACGGCAAAGCGCATGCGCACTTTCGTGTGCGCTGTTATTGAGTTACGAAGACACTACAATGAACTATTGATCTGTTTCGTTTAACTTTCGTCGCGCATGTGATAAAACAACAGCTGATGCAATCAAGTCTGATTTTACGCAAGCAATCGTTTCAGTTTATGGACCCCACAATGGACGGAATGCGCAGAACGTAATGGGATAAGAAGGAAAGTTAAGAGTTTAGTCGTAAACCGCGTGTTTTGGCAGAAAGCAGCTTTGTTTTCGGTGCGACTCGTTTTAATAATCATCACGTGCTCGACAGAAGCAGAAGAGTCGGGGGTGTCAATCAACTTGGCCGTTTGGAATTGCGAACTTTGGATTGGCTGACATGCATTTGGGGGCGGGGCTTAGAAGCCAAGGCGCGCGTCTTTAAAGGAATAGTTTTTGTTCTGCTGAACACAAAATTATTAATTTGCAACTCATTAATAATAAAGTAGTTGGGGGATGCAGAATAAAGCATCAATAGGTGTTTAATAAGCAGTAATAAATGGCTAATATTCTAGTAATATGCATGCTAATAAACTGATAATAAGGTGTTACTGAATTTTCGTGTTTGGGTGAACTGTTTCTTTAAATATTAATATAAATTCTAACGCATTTCAAATCAAATTGAAGCTTGAGAGTCAATGAACAAGTCTCAAAACCGATAGCACATTTTTATTTATATATATAATTTAGAGATTTTCTTGATGAAAATACATACTGACATAAATATAAACGTCACACTCAAACAAAAGATATTAAACGATCCAGCTCAACCACTGCAAGCGCAAAATATAATCATTTCTGCAAAGAAATTGTATTACACTAATATTTTCGAACCGATATATCATAATATACGAATACTTCTCAGTGTTAATGCCAAACATCTTTATAATAGGCGATATAAAGGTTACATTCAGAGCAATATTAGCAGTTAACAGCAAGTTATCTTAAAGGTTTGAGAAAAAGACTTTTAAAGGTTTTGAGAAACGGCAAAAAATCCATAACCAGACGTTTTTTTCCCTCTCCTGACCGACTCGTATGTAAACAATGTTTTGGCGTCTCATAAACGTATCCCAAAGTGTGCAAATATTTAAAAGGGTTTGGTCGAATCTAAAGATTTAGCATTTAAAAATACATTTCTTTAAGCCAAACTCAAATACACGTCGTGCGAGGCGTATTTCCTCAGTTGCTCCCCTGCAGATCTCCTCCGGTCCGGAACAACAGGATCACGGCCAGAACACACTCAACTTTTCCTTCTCCCCTTTGTCCTCCTTTTCCTAGAGCTTCCTGCAACGCGAGAGAAAAATGATATTATACGTTGAGCACCAGCATCTCCAGATATAAAAAGATCAGCATTAAAGGAATAGTTTCAGTGAATGGGTGCCGTCGGAATGAGAGCGTGATAAAAACACCAGAATAATCCGCAGCACTCCGGTCCATCGGTTCACATCTGGAGAAGACTCAATAATAACATCAGTAATAACTAAAAATCCAGCCACATTTGTTTAGATCTGTGCAGATTTCTCTCCTGATTCAGAACGGAGCTCTTATGGACGATTTATGGATTATGGAAAAAACATCTTAATGCTAGATTAGTTTGATCTCTTCCAGATGTGAACCGACGGACCAGAGCGCTGCGGATTATTCTGACGCTTT
The DNA here is from genome assembly GCF_018831695.1 of Puntigrus tetrazona. Classification (NCBI taxonomy): domain Eukaryota; kingdom Metazoa; phylum Chordata; class Actinopteri; order Cypriniformes; family Cyprinidae; genus Puntigrus; species Puntigrus tetrazona. The sequence goes on from NW_025048164.1 coordinate 450,446, forward strand.
CATCAGACTCTCACTCCGACGGCACCCATTCACTTCCATTGCCGAGACTTTTCTCCAGATCTGACGCAGGCGCAAACTCATCCTGATCTCGGATGGTCCGAAGGTGAGCACATTTCAGCGGTTTCATTTTTTTTTTTTAGATGAACCATTCCTTTAAACTACCATAAGAAACTACGTAGTAAGTATACAGAAACACAGAAGCTCAAACACGGTGGCTTTAACAAATCAGCTTAGAAATGGTACTTTAAAACTTCTAAAACTATAGCTGATATTTAGCCCCAAAAAAAGCAGGTCCAAACTCTAAACGCTTCTATTCAGAATAAAGTGCTCTCTGTTAAACAAACCGTTTGCTAACAGTCTTGGAATTTAGTCTGTATTCGGTCAGCTGCACATCTGGACTCATTTCTAAACTATTTGCTTTGTTTATCTTTCATTCTTCACAGACAGATTAAAGCGGGTTCGATGGTGACGACGTGGGGTCAAAGGTCACACAAGACCAGCCCACCCCCCCCCGCACACCTCTGCTGTCAATCATTCGCCGCCAGTCATTAAACATTTTGCTTATTAATTCATTTAAATGAATATACACTCTTTTATGTAACTTTTGTTCATCGAGGATGCATGCAAAATATTTCTATTCCACATAAACGTTCTCTTGAGCTTTCCATTCATCTGTGAATCCTGAAAAATAAAACGGCAGCTTCCACAAAAATATTAATAATGTTTTCAACATTGATAACCAGAAATGTTTCTTGAGCAGCGGATCAGTGTATTAGAATGAAGTCTGGAGTAATGATGCTGAAAATTCAGCTGCGCTTCACAGAAATAAATTGAACGTTAACACACATTCAGTTACTCAGTGGCTATTTAAACTGGAATAATATTTCACAATTTTTACTGTATTTTTTGTTAAATAAATGCAGCCTGATTGAGCAGGAGAGACTTTTTTGTTTGTTTGTTTAAAAGAAAAGACGGACACCATACTCAAGTAAATTTTGAAAATGATGATTCATCTTTAGTTGCTGGTTAAAATCACAGACGAGAGGATATATTGTTGTTAACACAAAGAAATGGAATTAGTTCTGAGCCACACGTTTGATTTCTACAAGACAAACCACACGTAAAGAAATGATTCTCTCCCGACGAAAGAGAGGTTTATTTGACGAGGACAAACCACAGCAGATCCCCACGAGCTCGGGACGAGACGGAGTGTTAATAACAGAGAGCTGGACGGCTAGTTAACACACGTGTGTGAGTAGAGAGGTCTGTTAGAGAGCGATCAGGCGGAGGTCCAGCTCGGTCCAGCGGAGGAGTGTGACCTACCTCACTGCAACACACAGCCCTTTTTAGAGCGTCCAGTCCCTCTGTTACCCTCCACTTCAGAGGATCAAAGAAAAAGACACACTTTCACTTCAAGTGTCTGTGCGGCACCACCTCGACTCGGAGTACTGAACACCAGAGAATTAACACCTGACAGAACCCCCACACACACACACACACACACACACACACACAGAGACCCTCACACAGTCTCTCTCAAACACACACCACTCTCTCTCTCACTCACTCTCACTCTCTCCCACCCACACTCACAGCCACAATCACTCTCTCTCACACCCACAATCACACTCACCCACACACTCTCACACTCACTCTCTCTCTCTCACACCCACTCTCTCACACTCACACACTCACTCTCTCACACCCACACCCACTCACTCTCTGTCACTCACACCCACACTCACTCTGTCACTTCAAGTGTCTGTGCGGCACCACCTCGACTCAGAGTACTGAACACCAGAGAATTAACACCTGACAGAACCACACACACACACACACACACACACACACACACACTCACTCTCTCTCACACCCACACTCACTCTCTCTGTCACTCCCACCCACTCCACTCCCACCCACTCTCTCTCTCCCACCCACTCTCTCACACCCACACCCACTCACTCACACCCACTCACTCACACCCACTCACTCACTCTCTCACACCCACCCACTCACTCTCCCACACCCACCCACTCACTCACTCTCTCTCACACCCACACTCACTCTCTCTGTCACTCACACCCACACTCACTCCCACCCACCCCACCCACACCCACCCTCTCTCTCTCTCACACCCACACTCACTCTCTGTCACTCACACCCACCCACACTCACTCCCACCCACTCTCTCTCTCTCACTCCCACTCTCTCTCACACACCCACTCACTCAAAAAAAAAGATTCTATCTTTTGATCTTGGAATGAATCATGACATGGACTTGTATAATAATAATAATAATAATAATAATAATAATAATAATAATAATAATAATAATAATAATAATAATAATATCTGGGATTGTGAATCGCAGGAAAATACTTTTCCAGAGAATTTTCCTGAAATATCCCAGCGGCTTGACTCTAGCACATTGATGTTAAACATTAAAATATTATTTAATAATATTTGAATAATCAGTATCAGCTTTATAACAATGCTGTTAAATGAGTAAATCACAATTAACTTTATCCAAATTAGAAGTCTTGTGTACATAATGTGTGTAAATTGTATAATTATGTACATGTAAAAATACACGCAAGTACATTTTAAAGAAAATGTCACGTATAATTTATACGATTAATACATGTAAATACTTAAAACGTGTGTTTTTATACATGCATAGTATAGTTGTCTGTGTTATGTAAACAAAAACTTATTTTGGATGCTATTAACGACAGAAAATGCAAACCGAAATATTGGCAAGATGTTTTAAAAACAAGCTTTCGATGCTGAAAAAAAGGCCTTTATTAGACATAAAAAATGGGTTACCTTCATTACTGCCTTTTTTATTTCTTGGGAGGAAATTCCTTGGGAGTTTTTTGTTTTCGGGTTTCAGGGGGGCCGGGTCTACATCAGGAGCGGGCGGGGCTTGTGACGTCACTCCGTCCACGTCGTCCCGCCCCTGCCGTGTCCCGGGCGAATCATTGGCGTCGTCCTCCGCGACACGGAGAGGCTCTTCTTGATTCTTCACAGAGTCTTTATCATCACAGCCTCCGTTGGAGCTGGCGTCGGAGCGGGGTAAAGGCTCCTGGGGGGGTTCTGGAGCGTCCGGACACCGGGTGTTGTTTCCGTTGAGGTTCTGATGGCCGTGGGCTGAAGTGAGGCGGCTGTGGGACTCGCCGGCGGCTTCCTGAGTGTTTGGGGAGGTGTTTTCAGGCTCCTCTGGAGAGGCTTCAGAGCTGGGTTTGGTGGCGCGGCTTTCGGCTCGATCTTCTGCAGACGATCCGGCTTCTTCTGCGACAGACCTGACACTTGCTGCTTTAGGACGAGAAGAGACGGGTTTGTTCAGGAACGGAAGCGCGTGTCAGATGGAGATGAAGCATGAAGCAAAGCCAGAGCTCTTTTGAGTTTTTAAATACATGCAAGTTCTCTGCAGAACGATTGTTCTCATGCAGCAGCTCACAAGCTGACTTCAGTCTGTGACACGCAACTTCTCTCATTATTGTGCATGCTGTACCAATAATTTAATCACACTGAAGGAACATCTGACATGACTCATGATGGTGAACGGGTAGAGTGGCACTATTGAGAAAAAAGTGATTTTTCTAAAAATAAAGTGTTATTCAATATTATATAAATAATAATAATAACGTTACCACTACTACCAAAATATTTTATAAATAATATATATTTTATAAATAATATTTATATTTTATATATATATATATATATATATATATATATATATAAAAATAAATAAAAATATTAATAAATTACTAAATAAATGACAATGCACAAAAATTTGATTTTGAATGTGATTAACCATTGCCCAGCATCAATATGCATGTAATATATAAATAATTAAATTCTATGAAACATCATCATCATTATTATTACATTAATAATAATAATAAAAAGGTATTATATTATTATTATTAATAATAATAATAATGTATTATTATTATTATACAAAATACTAAACAATGATAAAAAAATAAACCATTAAAATATGAAATATTAAAAATGTATTTATTATAAATTAAGAATAATTTATTGTGCAGTTTCTTGTAATTTATTTATTGTACACTGTACTGAAAATTAAAATACAAATATTTATGGCTTTATTTTTCAAATTTCTCTACATTAAACTTTATTTTGATTGAAACCAGCAGGGTTTTATGCCGCTGTGTTTAATCATGCAGCAGTAGTAAAGCAAAGTAGTAAAAAATTGTCACCATTTATAGGACATAACCTTTCCTTTAACATTAAGAAAAAATGATCGAAAAAAACCCAAAACAAATGACAGATAAATAAATGTCAACTAGCCATTTGCAGTTTATAGCTTGTATTCACAGTCATGTGATCGGCGTGAACGACCAATCAGAAGCAGTGAAGAGGGCAAGCGGCGGAGCTGATTGGTGGAGCAGCGGGATGCGACGCTTTGAAGGGGTCAGAAACTTCGACAGTTTCAATAAAAGCTCTTTCTGGAGCGCAGTGGGTTTTTAGTGAAAGAATAAACTGAGCATCCGCTCGCAGTCGGACCCCTTCAGTGCGCTCCCTACAGACAGCAGCGCGGGAGATAAAGGCAGCGGAGCCGCTTCAGAGCCGCACAGGCTGATATTCTTACCGGACGCTCCTGCATCTCTATGCATTTCACTAGAAGGGGCACTTTCCGTTTCGCACCTGGGACGAGTCTTTCTCAGATGGAAACCCTTGCGAATATCGGCCAGGAGCTGATCGATGATGCAGCCGTCGTCCGGAGGAGCTGGGCTTCTGCGAACTGACACCAAACACAGAAAAAAACTGCTGCAAATACCGGAAAATATGACACATTTCATCCCATTACCAGTCCACTAACCTCAAAAGAAAGAGGAATTCATATTAAAAACATTTATTAATATTGTAAAATTAAAACGGAATATTTTCAAATGAGATAAAAACAAGAACCTATTTAATAAATGTTTGTAATTATAAACCAATATTTTCAAATGAGTTAAAAAAGCTTATTTAATATTGTTATTATTATTACTACCACTACTTCTTCTCCCAATACTACCACTACTTCTTCTCACATTACTACCACTACTACTTCTACCATTACTACCTCTACCATTACTACCTCTACCACTACTACCTCTACCACTACTACCTCTACCATTACTACCACTACAACTTCTCCCATTACTACCACTACTTCTCCCATTACTACCACTACTACTTCTCCCATTACTACCACTACTACTTCTCCCATTACTACCACTACAACTTCTACCATTACTACCACTACTTCTTCTCCCATTACTACCACTACTTCTCCCATTACTACCACTACTACTTCTCCCATTACTACCACTACTACTTCTCCCATTACTACCACTACTACTTCTCCCATTGCTACCACTACTACTTCTCCCATTGCTACCACTACTTCTTCTCCCATTGCTACCACTACTTCTTCTACCATTGCTACCACTACTTCTTCTACCATTGCTACCACTACTTCTTCTACCATTGCTACCACTACTTCTTCTACCATTGCTACCACTACTACTTCTACCATTGCTACCACTACTTCTTCCACCATTGCTACCACTACTCTCTCCACCATTGCTACCACCACTACTACTTCTACCATTGCTACCACTACTTCTTCTCCCATTGCTACCACTACCACTTCTCCCATTACTCCCATTACTACCACTACTTCTTCTACCATTACTACCACTACTTCTTCTACCATTACTACCACTACTTCTTCTACCATTACTACCACCACTTTCACCACCATTACCACCACTACTCTTCCACCATTACTACCACTCACTCTTCCACCATTACTACCCACTCACTTCTTCCACCATTACTACCACTCTCCACCACTACCACCCCCACCACTACCACCTCACCATTACTACCCCACTACCCCACCATTACTACCACTACTACCTCTACCATTACTACCACTACTTCTTCTACCATTACTACTTCTCCCATTACTACCACTACTTCTTCTCCCATTACTACCACTACTTCTTCTCCCATTACTACCACTCACTACTTCTACCATTACTACCTCACCATTACTACCTCCACCATTACTACCACTACTACTCCCATTACTACCACACACACTACTCCCCACATTACCACCACACTACTTCACCATTACTACCACTACTACTTCCACCACCACTACCACTCACTACTCTCCACCATTACTACCACTACTACTTCTACCATTACTACTTCTCCCATTACCACCTCACTTCTTCACCATTACTACCCCACCACTTCACCACTCACTACCCCACCACTACTACCACTACTACTTCTCCCATTACTACCACTACTTCTTCTCCCATTACTACCACTACTACTTCTCCCATTACTACCACACTACTTCTCTCCCATTACTACCACTACTACCTCACCATTACTACCTCTACCATTACTACCACTACTACCTCTCCCATTACTACCACTTCTCCCATTACTACCACTTCTCCCATTACTACCACTTCTCCCATTACTATCACTACTTCTTCTCCCATTACTACCACTACTACTTCTACCATTACTACCACTACCATTACTACCATTACTACCTCTACCATTACTACCACTACTTCTCCACCATTACTACCACTACTTCTTCTCCCATTACTACCACTACTTCTTCTACCATTACTACCACTACTTCTTCTACCATTACTACCACTACTACCTCTACCATTACTACCACTACTTCTTCTACCATTACTACCACTACTTCTTCTACCATTACTACCTCTACCATTACTACCACTACTACTTCTCCCATTACTACCACTACTTCTTCTACCATTACTACCATTACTTCTTCTACCATTACTACCTCTACCATTACTACCACTACTACCTCTACCATTACTACCACTACTTCTACCATTACTACCTCTACCATTACTACCACTACTACTTCTCCCATTACTACCTCTACTTCTTCTCCCATTACTACCACTACTTCTTCTCCCAATACTACCACTACTTCTTCTCACATTACTACCACTACTACCTCTACCATTACTACCTCTACCACTACTACCTCTACCACTACTACCTCTACCACTACTACCTCTACCACTACTACCTCTATCATTACTACCACTACTACCTCTACCATTACTACCACTACTACCTCTACCATTACTACCACTCACTACTTCTCCCATTACTACCACTCACTCACTCATCCCATTACTACCACTTACTTTCTCCCATTACTACCACTACTACCTCTACCATTACTACCTCTACCATTACTACCTCTACCACTACTACCACTACTACCTCTCCCATTACTACCACTACTACTTCTCCCATTACTACCACTACTACTTCTCCCATTACTACCACTACTACTTCTCCCATTACTACCACTACTACTTCTCCCATTACTACCACTACTACTTCTACCACTACTACCTCTACCATTACTACCACCATTACTACTACCACTTCTACCATTACTACTATTACTACTACTACTACTACTACTAAGAATATTAAAAACATTTAACTTTAAATATATTAAAATAAAATATTGCAATATTGAATAAAATGTTTTAGTCTAATATTCAAGTACTGTAACATATCTTAAGTGTATTATTAATTCATTAATTTAATATTAAACCTTAGGATTATAAAAATGTGACCGTTGAATATTAAAAATGTTTTTAATATTAATAAAAATATATTTTTGAGCCTCTTCTAAAGGAACGCACTTCTATTAGTGATGTGAAATAAAAACTGAATACTGGAGGTGAATCTAACATCTGAACTGAATCTGTATTCTTCAGTGAACTGAAAAACTGAAGCGTCACAGCAGAACAAAACACGTTTAATCTGCTCTGAACAACAATACAGTAGAAACCCAACAAACAGTAAGCGTGTGTCACTCACTTATCTTGCCATCTTCTCCTTTCTGTCTCTTAGACTCCTCCGCCGCCAGCTGCTGCTTTCTTTTCTCCGCTCTGGCCACTTGTTCTTTACGGATCTTGTTTTCCTACAAAAAGGAACAACATTTCCTGACCTTTGTGACATATTCATTTTATATATATTATAAATCATTACATGAAACATGATAATATCATCATTACATGATAAGTGGTTAGTTCACAATATAAAAAAAAAAAAAAAAAAAAAAAAAAAAAAAAATATATATATATATATATATATATATATATATATATATATATATATATATATATATATATATATATATATATATGCTGCTGTAAAGCATAGATTTTTCAATGAAGTAATTTGTAATTACACATATTTGCAATACATTAAAAATTTGACTTAACTGTACATTTTAAAATAAAGGTTAATATAAAACACTAAAATATCTAGTTGTTAGTGTTATTTGTAATTGTAATTATAATAATTTGATATCAGTTACTTAAAATTCTTAATTTTAATATTTTTATTCTAAAGTTATAAAATGACTTTTCTATAAAAATTAAATTAGTTCCATTTTATGAACAACTGTAACGTATCATTTTAACATTGATAAAATATTAGTAAAAAAAAAATTCGAAAAGTACTATTAACTATTATATTAAAAACATTGTTTTAATTACAAACACTAATATTAAAATAGTCATATTCAAACATCTGTTTTTGTTAAAAGCACCTTTTATACGGACAAAGAAATGTATATATAGTTTTTAATATTACATATTTTAAATTAATAGAAAGCGTTTAATTATATTATTATTATTTTTTTTTTTCAAATTAAGGGATTAAAAGACCTTTTATACGGAAATATATTGTTTTTAATCTAATAAAAATTTCCTTAATTTCTCAAATCAATAGAAAGTGTTTATTTTAGTTTTAATTATTTTTTTTATTATTATTATTATTATTATTATTATCATTTTTAATTATTATGATGATGACGATGAGGATGATGAATTATTAATATTATTATTCTTATTTCAGGTTAAGGGTTTCTTGGAGTCTGTATATTGGGTTTTATTTGTGCACCTTCAGGGCTCTGATGAAGAGCTGGCGAAAGGTCTTGATGGTGCTGAAGAGCTCATCGAGCGACAGCTGAGCCGCGTCTTCACACAGATACTGAGCCAGATCCCCCTTCCTGCTGTCGATGTCTGAGAAACGCTGGTCCAGGGACTCGCTCGCCGCCAGGTTCTTCTGCACAAACACACGCAGGATCGTCAGAAACGCCACGGGGCTGAGAAGAGCAGAGGACTTCAGAGAACTGTACCTCGATGAGCCCCGAGAACTGCTGCCGGACGTCCTCCAGAGACGAGGACACCTTCTTCTGCGTCCCTCTCAGCCTCTTCAGAAGAAGCGTGTTTTCGGCCTGAATGGAGTCTAGATTCACCCTGAAAGAACCAATGAGAGCGGATTCAGAAACACACACACACGCACACGTGTTTAGCTATCTATATGGGGACATTGCATACAGGGGAATGGTATTTTTACTCGAAGAACTGTTTTTTTATTGTCCTACACCTACACTTAGGAACGTTCTGCACTTTTACAATGTAAAAAAACAAACAAAAACTTTTAAACCAGTTTTACAAATGAGGACGTCCCGAAAAAATGTAGTTAAGCAGGTGTACACACACACACACACAGAGACAGACAAAAACAAACACACAAATAACAGATACACACAGGAAACAAATGCACATGCACGCACGCACGCACAAACACGTATGCATTACATACACAAATGCACGCATATGCACACACAGTCACTCAAACAAACACTAACACACACACACACATGCATGCATGCACACAGAAAAAACACTAATGCACGCATATGCACACACACACACACACAGTCACACAAACAAACACTAACACACACACACACACACACACACACATGCATACATACACAAAAAACATACATGCATACATGCACACAGAAAAAAAAAACACACTAATGCACGCATATGCACACACACACACACAGTCACACAAACAAACACGCACACAATGGCTAACACACGCTCGCTCACTTTTTGTGCACACACACACACAAAATATTATAATCATACAAAAAACACCCAACACACACTCTCTCAGATGATATACTGTTTTACCCGGCTGCTTTCTCACAGGCCTCTATTTCTTCTGGAAGATTCAGCAGCTCTGGGTGGTTTAATTCAGCTTCCTGGAGAAAAATCACAAGATCCAGAGACACTCAGCACCGAGCACAAAGCACAGCTTTCACCGGCTCTCATCTCATTCTGACCCAAAAATAATCAGTATGTCTAAGAACACACACAAACAGGATTAAGACGTTATGACAGCGCTGGAGCCACAGGAACTCTGTTCATCGTGCTTTTCCTCTGGATTTATTCAGTCAAGCTCAAAAAAAACAGAGATTATATTAAATAAAACGTTTAAAAATATGTATTGTTTGTAAGTCTTACAGAGTGAACTTGCACAAAAAAAAAAAAAAATTATGAATTTTTTTTTTTTTATGATTTATTTTTACTGATTTTATTTTATGCAATGAACGGCTTTATATGGTTTTTGTTTTCTTAGTTGTATGAAGTCTAAACGTATTCGGTTTCAATTATTCTAGTACTCTAGAAAAGTTTTTAAATATATTTTATTCAAGCTACTGTTCATTTTATTTGGAATAAAGACTTTTTTTAATGGTTTGAGTTCTGATTTAATAAAAAAAACCCAACGCAGCAATTTCTAAACCCAATCAGCTCCCCACCTAATATTTATATTTGACTTTTTCGATAACTGAATAAATAGTGAAGCTGTACCTCCAGGATGTGATGTAAGAGTGTGATGCGGCTCTTGTTTGCTTTGGTTTCGGTGAGTTTCAGCAGGGAACTGATCTTGAATCCCTCCGCGTTTCCCGTGTGGCTTCCCTAGTAAAGAGGAAAAACACAGCGTCTGAGGAACTGAGGCACCGAAAACAAGAGCAGCTACCATGAATAAAATCTAATTAACGCTAAATAATGCACTAGTTCTCTTCTTAAAGGAACACTACACTTTTTTCGGAGATAGGCTCGCTCTCCAACTCCCCCAGACTTGAGTTAACGTTTTTGAATCCATTCAGCCGAAAGCACTTTTAGCGTAGCTTAGCATAGATCATTGAATCCGATTAGACCGTTAGCATCGCGTTCAAAAGTGACCGAAGAGTTGATATTTTTCCTATTTAAAGATTTAAACTCTTCTTTAGACCCAATCTGAATCGTTTCAGATCAGCATCGCAGATCGTGGATCGTTCGAGTCAAGAAATTATGCGCAAGTCTTGATCTAAAGCAAAAAACGTGAAGAAATTTGTCTTGAAATTTGAAAAACGGATGGCTTTTTAATCAATTTAAATATTTTTGTTTTGCATTTAGTGGTTGGCTATTTCTTTAACTTCTTATCAGGTAATAATCATGCGACATTTCCCAAATTAAAACAGTGTTTACATACATTTTATTATTATTTAATAGAAATTACTGCCAGGGACAGTTTAGTACTGGCTGGATATCTTAAGGAACGTGTTATAGCTTCTCTACTGAATCCTACAGCTTGGATGAAGACTTCTTTAATTGTGATTTTCTTACATAGTTGAGAAAGTTTCCAACGTCGAGGATGAGTTTGCAGAAACTGGGCAGCAGCGAGCTTTTCCTGAGACCTGCGGGAGAGACGCACTTTAGCTCAAAAAAGTTCATTCATTCTGTGCACACTAATAAATACTGTACATAAAAAAATGAATAAATTTAAGTGTAAACATTTCTGTGAAAGCTCATTCCCCCAGTGAACTTAATTTGTGAAATATGAATTAAAAAAAACAAATTAAAATAAAAGTAGCTAAAACAAAAAACAACCTAAAATGAAACAAAACGAAAAAAGTATAAAATAAATAAATACAATTAAAATAAATGTGCCAAAAAATTTAATTAGCTAAATAAATGCATTAAAAAAATACATAAATAAAAAATAAATACTAAATATAAAAATACACAGACAAAAATCAATGAATTAAAAAAATAATATATATATATTTTTTTTCTTTGGAGATTTGCTGAAGTCCTCTTTCACGTCGCACAAGAATCTCCCCGAACGCCGTCTCCCGCTCGGCTCTGAAGATGTTGGTTTGTACTCACTCTCACAGGCCGTCTCCACCAGCTCGGTCTTGGGCTTCAGGATCTCCAGCACAGACTGAGTCTCTTCACACAGCAGCATGCATTCAATCCTCAGCTGATAACTGAACGCAGACCAAACACAGACACACTAACTGCTTCATGCACACCGCTCTTCTCTCACGTCTTTCCCGGAATCGTGAGACACAAATGCAAACGCCAGAAAAAGTCAGAATAAATCAATTATTGAGGAGAAAAAAATTAAAAATAAAAAAATCAGTCTCAGAATTGAGAGTTTATATCATGCAATTTCAAGAAAAAAAAAAATTGCATGATAAAAAGGTCACAATATTTGGCTCAATATTTGTATTTTGAGGGCACAACAAAATCTGTATATTGAGAAAATGAGCTTGTCCAAATAAACATGCAGACTACTAATCAAAAATGTTGTGATATAACAAAATATCTTGATGAACATGACCTTGCTTAATATCTTAATGCTATAAAAGAAAAAAAACGTATAATTTTGACCTGTACAGTGTGTTGTTGTCTATTTGCTCCAGAGACACTGATAGCATTACGAGGTTTTAGGGAGACTTTACCAGGGTACAGCCAGCAGTGAGAGGTAAAAGTGGTCCACGTTGGCCAGTTTGTCCAGATCTCCTTGAAAGGACTTTAAGTTGTCGATCTGAAGAAGACGATGCAATGAAGTTAACGCAAACCACTCAACTGACCACGAGCACCTTTACCCAGACGCAAGCAAAACACCAACTGCGAGCTTCATTTATATTTGCTTCAAGGTCTACGAACCGCGAAGTACTTGCAGACGATCATATATTACGGGAAGGTACCTCGTGTTTTTCGGGAGCAGCTTCAGAAGCTGTTTCAGGGACTCGACGTCAAATTTCGAGCAATCTCCTTTCTGCACCATCGACACGAACTCTTCGTTTGAGCTGTTTGCGAGCGAAACCAACAACCTTCAGCATCAGAAAACACACGCCAGGCGACCCAAAACCTCCCAACTCACCACTTGAACTGCTTCAGAAAGATGTTCAGGTTGAGATTCTTCTTGGGGTCAATGAAGGAAATCTGAGAAAGAGGAGAATTCTTCATTAATTAAAAAGCATATTTATATTTATTGAGAACGATTCGTGTTTCTCTAAAGCAGCGATTCTCAAACGTCTTTAGCCAAATTATTTATTTAGATGATTTTCAACAACTGTGTTTTTAGTCTTTATTTTAAAATAAAAGATTTTTTCATTTTACTTTTGCGTTTAAATATTAGCTTTGAAAAAAGCTTATAAAAAATTCTTTTTAAAATTAATCTTTTTTTTAATTTCACCTTTTAAAAATTTAATTAGCTATTAATCAATTACTTTTTAATCAAACCCTGCTATAAAAGACGTACATATTCATAATTTTGATTAAAGATGAAAACGCTAAAGCAACTTGCGCTTTCAACTTTCTGATGCAATCTCACAGTTTTATTAATAAAATCCAGTCCTGCTGAAAAAAAAAATACAGCAGTAATTTCTATTAAATACTATAGTATTTATAATACAATGCATTATCCTGTATATTATAGTATGTGCATGCTACAGCATACTATAGTGAATGAATAAACGACTCTAGTATACTTTAGTTTTTTACTACAGTAATCTGTAGTGTAATATACCCTATAGTTGTAGAAAGCAGTAAAATCATTTGTTTATATTGGTATAGTTGTGATATTAGCACAGCAACAAATTAGTTCAAGTACTTTACTATAGCTTGGTTCAAAAACACTATTTCTTATACATTACTATAGTATTTTTCTATATGGTATTCATTGCAAATGAGAATAATAATCGAACCCATGACCGCGCCTTTGAGTTACAGGAATGCTTTGAAGTTCGGTGTTGAAATATGATCTGAGATGCGTCTGAATTAATCGAGTCACCTCCTTGGGCTCTTTCTTGAGCGGCGCGGCTGGGCTCTTGTCTTTGGGTTCGGTCAGCGGCAGACAGAAGAGCTGCTCGATGCTGCTGTAATTGGGCTCCAGCGGAGAATCGCTGGGGACGGACGCCCATATCGACGGACCATCTAGGAAAGAACAACAAACACACACAAACCAACTCAATCGTTGAATCATTTAATCTGCTTATTAGCCAGTTAGGGACAGAAAAGAGAAGCGGTCCGAGAACCGAGCCCTGAGGCACCCCAGTAGTTAGACACCTCACCTCTCCAAAATACTTTGAAGGATCTACCTAAGAGGTGATATTTAAACCACTGGAGTGTGGTTCCTAAGACGCCCTTTCTCAACAGTGTTGACTACAGGAACTGGTGGATAACCATGCCGAAAGCAGCGGACAGATCCAGCAAGAAATCTGCTCTTTGTCTTAAAGCTTCAACAACCGACAGCAAAGCCCTTCTGAAAGCAGGCTGGTTGTTAAAGAGACG